>NC_056747.1:1209083751-1209196251 GCF_019279795.1 Protopterus annectens | reverse complement strand
GACATGCAGACTCCGCACAGAAGGCACCCCAGCCGAGGATCGAACCGGAGAACCTCTTGCTGTGAGGCGACAATGCAAACTGCTGCACCACTGTTGCTTAATATGTACCTAAAATAAGTCCTCCTACAAAACAAGTGCATAACAAACAGTTGCAATAGTGCAGTATTATTATATATCAAGACTTGTAATTTCTTTATGCTGAGCATCTCCCTCTCAACTCCTTATCCAATAGTATCTGTTTAATACAGTTCCCATCCATCCATCCATCCATCCATCCATCCATTTTCTAAACCACTTACCCCTGTGAGGACTGTAGAGGTAGTAGACGAACAAGGCAGACCACATTTCCTTATCATCAGCAACTGTCTCCAGCTTTTATATGGAACTACCAGGCATTACCAGGTGAGCTGAGAGATATAGTCCCTTCAATGTGTTTCAGGTCTGCCAGGGCCTCCTCCCTATGTGCCGTGCCTGGTATACATCCCATGGGAGGCACTCAAGGGACATACTCACAAACTGCACAGACCATCTCAACTGACTTCTCTCAACATTTAGGAGATTTGGCTACACTTCAAGATCCTCCTGGTTGCTAAGATACTCAATCTATCACAAATAGTGAGTCTAGCTACCTTATGAAGGGAACTCATTGCTGCCACTTGTTTCTGCAATATCATCCTCCCAGTTACTATGAAATATTCATGACCACAGGTGGGGATAGAGACTTAGAATGACCAATAAGTTGTGAGTTTTGTCATGTGGGAAAGTTCTTGCTTCCCCATCACACACTCTTAGACACCACTTGTGGTACCGTTGTGGTTGTACTCACCCACTGGTCAATCTCCCAATCCCCTCTACCTTCATTTCTGAACAAGACCCCAAGATACTTATATTCCTCCACCTGAGGTAGTTGCATCCCCCCTCACCTACAGAATGTAATCCATACTTTTCTAGGAGAGACTCGTGACCTCTGATTTGAGGTGTGAGATTTTCATACTTAGTCAGTTCACACTCAACAATGAATCGGTGTAGTGAATACTAGAGACCACAGTCATTTGCGGTAGATAGGACAACATCCAAGTCCACAATATAGATATTGTCAGTACTAGCAAACCCCCATGGCACTTCTAGTATCTGTGCAAGGACAAAGAGTTCATAGGTTCATAGGTTCATACGTGTTTACTAGACAAACGACCACAAAGGCCTTTTTAAGCCTAGCCATGCATCCCAAATCTCTGGCAAGTTCTGATAACCTTGATAAGTGTAAGCATGGGCCTGGGAGATGAACCATTTACAGGTTACCTGTGTCCATTAGAGCCAAACCAAGGATGAATTTCCGGTTTCCCATCCAAGTGTCCAAGTTGCACTTGAATTGGGTTAGGGAGGAACTCTGCTTCACATGGATGGGGAGCCTGTTCCATAGACAGGGTAGTCTCTGGGATACATACCTCTCTCACCAGCAGGTCATATTTATATCACAGGCGAGGTTTAAGACTTTAGAATGGGTAATTCCAGTGCTGTTTGTTTGGTGTATATGCAGGAGGTCCATCAGAGTAGGGTCTAATAATGCCCTGTATACCAGGCATAGATCTCCCTTCAAAAGCCTGTAGGAGACAGAATATAGGGATAGGGCCTTGAGGTGGTCTGCATAGATAGAATATTTTACTTATGCCCTGTATTCTTTTAGTGAGGAACCTCTGTGGACTTCCAGTTGTTGGATATGCCAGGTTAGATGCATACCAAAGGGGACATTGTACTCAATGATAGGTATGATGAATGCCGAAAACAGTGAAACAATGGCTTTCTTGGACTTAGATGCCATACCTTTGTTTATAAGTTGCGCAACATAGAATGATTTCCTCACCACTGTAGACACGTGATGGCCAAAGGCTAAATTACTATGTGTGTCCTATTGTTGTTGTATTGTTCCACAGTTAGAGCAGAATTTTCATTACTTCTCCTGAATCAAAGGCTTGACTACTAAATGAAGATTTTTGAGATCCTTGGGATATTGCACAGATGGCAGTAGAGCAGAGTTCAATGCAAGATTTGTTGGAGCTGTTCTGGTCAATAATGTAAATATCTGGCTCTTGGAAAGTACCACATTATATGAAAAAACACTTATAGCAGAAAATCATCCCATAGGTTATCTACAAAATAAGTTTGGGTTATTGTTAGGCTGTATTGGCAACATTTCCATTTCTGTTTCAAGTCCATATTCATTTCAGTTAGAAGTAAACATATGAAATAAAAGTAAATACATGTAAATAAATGTAATTAGTAATAAATAACAAATTTTTCAAACAAATTCCTCTTGAAAATACAACTTCTTCATGATAGCGTGTTTTGTGTGCCCCTGGGATCCATAGAACTGTGCTGTCTGTAGCCTAATGCCCCTAGTAGGGTCATCCTTGCCAAAATGGATTGTCAGAGTGGCTAGACTAAGAGTGATTCGGAATAACTCCCTGATTACTCATTTAAAGAATCTGAAAACATCACCTGGAAAAAGGATGCTGGGACTGAAACCTAGAGTGAGGCGTCAGTTGGTATTCATCAGTGAGTGCCTGGTGGGTTGGTGCTAACATTGTTTGGAGAGGCTCAGCTTGAAAAAGCTACAGGAAGCTGATGTGTGGACTTACTACCCACAAGGCAAAGGGTGAGATTGAGTGCAATGCCAATCAAGTGATGGGGGGGGGGGGGGTTAATGAGTTAAGACTGATTAGGCAGTAATAGTGGAACTGTTTTTTGTGGCATGCCTTCTTTGTCACTATGGGTGCTTTGCCCAGAAGATTACCACTTACAGATTCTATAGTTCTTCTGGAAGACTTCATTGCTCATATATGAAATGATGGGTTTGATTGGCTTACATCATCTGAACTTAAGTAGTAGATTGCCTTTAGGCATCTATAGTAGTTATAGAGTGCATACAACAGACACTATCAAGGATGCTCATAAGCCTGGTTGGTACCACAGATTCCCTGGCAAGGAAGATCAGTGGTTCACTCTGCAGTTATTTCAACTGACTGATGCCTTTGTCCTGGACACTCTGATCAAGAGAGAGGCTTAGCTGTCAATGGATCTCCATTTGGAGGGGATTTGGGTCAGATGTTCAGGGCAGTAGCTGGACAGACCTAGAAACCAAAGCATGCAGTTACAGTATCATGTGAATACCTAGCTGATAAGTTCCGCTCTAGCCTCTATAACAGTTTATGTCATGTATCTGAGGAAGCTGGGATGAAGAGTCTGAAGGTGCTTTGTACAAGGCCTCAGTAGTCGAGGGAGCAGCAAGAGCTGTTGCCATAAGGCAGTTGGCTCTTATAATGACAGCAATCCTAGCCTCCACTGCTGGATACCACCAGTTAAGAAAGCAGTTACTCATTAACAGCATACACACATCCTTACATTCCAGAGCATTTGCTGAAAAATCTATATAAAAACATAAGATAAACACATGTAAACATTTTGTGAATGATAAAAACTATTAAAACTGCACAAATAGCAATAATATCAGTAAGAAGTATTCCTTACAGTAATAATAGTCAGTGCATTCATAGTCTTTTCCATAAATACAGTAATATATTATAATGCAGACAAACCATCTGTGGACGTTCCAGTTGTTGGATGTGCCTGGTTAGGTACATACTAAAGGGGCATTGTACTCAAAGATAGGTCTGATGAATACAGTGGAAGAATGACTTTCTTGGACCTAGATGCTATACCTATGTTTATAAGTTACACGACATAGAATGATTTTCTCACTACTGTAGACAAGTGATGGTCAAAGTATATATCACAGTCTATGTGTGTCCCTAAGTCCCTGACTACTAGGTCAACTCTAAGGGGTGTGTTGTCAATATGATAATTACCAGGGGTGATGACTTCATGAAGGACACTATTATGCATTTCTTGGCATTTAGTTTTAATGCATGGCTCTGACACCAGTTGTTTGTCTGTGTCAGCCCTTCCTGGAGAACATTTATGTCAGTGTGGGGTTCAATGACAGCTCCTAATTTGTGATCATTTGCAAATTTAGTCAACCAGAGGCTATTGGCATTGGCCTTGACTTCAGAGAAGTAAATGCCAAAAAGGAGCGGTCCAAGGACTGATCCCTTAGGGACTCCACCCATCACTGGCCTCTTTGTAGTGGAGAACTCCCCAGTTCTAACTTCCTGGGTCCCGTCTGTGAGCCAGTTGGCTATCCACCAGGTGACATAAGGGTTTGTACTAACATGTCAAGTTTTTCAACAATCACAAACAAAACACTGCTGAATAAGTCCAAAATAAAAACAACAGTTGAGCAAAAAATCACCTTTACTAAAAGACAAAGCTTTCAGGTTAAGAAACCCTTTTTCAATGAATGACAATAGGTACACTCAAAACACCTGTATAAATACAAACCAGAGCATCATATTGACCCGCAGCCAAGATCACATGATCAATTAAACTCATAAATACATAGCAAAATACATATAAAATCAAAACATGTCCACATATATATATAAATAAAAATGTACATATAAACACATCTGAAAAAACAATTTTTAAACAAAACAATTATGACAGCAAACACACATCAATTCCAAAAACAATTTCAATTATACAGAAGCTATGTTAAAATCACTTCAGTCTAGTGTGTTGTATCTTAACCAAGACAGGTTTTAATGAAACGCTTGCATTCAATCCAGGAAATATATCGGCTGATAGTCTCACAATCCCAAAAGACTGAAGTGATTTTAACATAGCTTCTGTATAATTGAAATTGTTTTTGGAATTGATGTGTGTTTGCTGTCATAATTGTTTGGTTTAAAAATTGTTTTTCCAGATGTGTTTATATGTACATTTTTATTTTTATTTATATATATATGTGGACATGTTTTGATTTTATATGTATTTTGCTATATAATTATGAGTTTAATTGATCATGTGATCTTGGCTGCGGGTCATATGATGCTCTGGTTTGTATTTATACAGGTGTCTTGAGTGTACCTATTGTTATTCATTGAAAAAGGGTTTCTTAACCTGAAAGCTTTGTCTTTTAGTAAAGGTGATTTTTTGCTCAACTGTTGTTTTTATTTAAGTTTTTCAACAATGCCAGGGTGGGGTATTGTATCAAATGCTTTGGCCAGGTCAAGGTAGGCATTTGGAATCATTTTGCACTCATCCATTGCTTTGGTGACCTTCTCAAAGAAGTCCACCAAGTTGAATAAGCAAGACCTGCCTTTGACAAAACCAAATTGGGTTGGTTCCAATGTCTGGAGGTTTACTATATCATTATTGATCATTTCCATGGTAATTATTTCCAAGGTTTTACATATGAAACTAGTGAGACTTATGAATCTCTAGTTTCCAGGGTCTGTATATGGCCCACCTTTGTGCAGATGGATGACTGTTGTTCTCGATTCTTGAGGTAAGAAACCTGTTTGGAGGCTACAGTTAAATAGCAATTACAGAGGGCCAGGCAGGTCATGTTTCATAGTATTTAGAAGGCATCCTGGGATATCATCTGAGCCCACTGATGCAGTGTTCTTGGCCTTAGAGAGAGCATTAAGGACCTGTTCCCTAGTGATAGCAGAAGGAGTTATATTTGATGGTATTTCCTGAGGGAAAATTGAGGGGGAAAGAGGGGAAGTTGGAGATGAATTTGTCAGCCAGTAAGTTTGCTATATCTTCTGGCTCAGTATATCAGAATATTGGATTGTTGGTAGCTTGCCTTATGAGCTTAGAAGTAGAGACTCCATGAGGTGTGCCTGTAGGTGTTGATGTGGGTGTTGTTTTGGTTGCTGAGGGTATTTGTTATGTGTACGTCATCTAGGAGGTCTTTGGGGTTTAAGAAGGTTACATTTAAGTACCTCAGCATATGTGGATCTAAATGTCTACTTTGAATTGTGTGTGATGGGTGCAGCGTGTTTACTGCTAACAACCTTATTGACATTAGGAGTACTTTTATGTGAGAGCTTTGCCTCCAGTGACATTGTGTAAATACACACCATATCCATTTGTTTGACAATTAACTGGTTGCCAGTAAATATGAGGCAATTTCTACATTGCCTCAGGATGCCCATATCCACCAAACTGGTAGCAGAAATAGTGTGAAAGTTCATATCCATGGCAACAGACCCTTTTTATTGATTAGACAGTTGGAGTGAGAATATAAAGCAATGCCATGAGTGTCTGGTTTGCAACTCTGGGGGCAGTGCTTGTCACTGCAAACTAACTGTCCTGTGTTGAATTAGGTATTGGTGAACTTTAAAAGTGCTTTTACTGGAGGCATGTCACTCAAGGTGTCTGTGTCTATACAGAGCACTGCCAAACCATTGAGAGGTAACTAATAAGTGGACCCTGATGATTTATGGATGAAGTATTTAGGCAAATATTCTAAAGTTGGAAACAAGTCCAGTAGTACTTACTGAAAAAAATAATTAGCTTATCAAGAATGATGAAAGAGGGGAGTCGCATGAATGCCTACTGCCTGGCTACTTGTAGTGCTAGTGTCATCACAGCTACACTCTGCTGTGATACAATGCTCCTTTGCTTCTTCTCTCACCAGAAGCAAAACACTAGCACCAATCCCAAAATGAGAAACAGACCACAGCCTGTTTGGTGATCAACAGTCTTGTCCCAGATGATGCAAGATTCGTAGGCTTGTTGCAGCCTTTTTTTGATATATGCCTTGAATAGTATCCAGACCAATCAGGAACATCAAGCATGGACACTCACAGCCCAACCAGAAACAGTCAGGAATCAATGAACTCTGCTCCTTCTCTCACCGGAAGCAAAATATAAGCACAAATTCCAAGTTGGCACCTATGAAGCAGTTGTTAGACTTTCCAGTAATGAACAGTCTCCAGGAAATAATGTCCCTGTGCTCTTTCTGTCACCAGGAGCAAAACAGAAGCACTAATCCCAAGATGACTACTGAGAGGAAGAATGTGGGCTTTCCAGTAATTAGTGTCCTTGGAGTAGATGTTGCAGATTTTAAATGTAAGAAGGAACAAATGGGTTAATATCCTAAGCATACCTCTCAAGTGTAACTCATTATGAGGGACGTACCTCATTTGGGGCATTAAATAGTTTGTGTTCCTCGACGTTCCACGTTGAAAGGGTCTGTACACAATTAAAGATCTGTTTTATAATTAAAGCCAGCATATTTTGACCATCCTATGACCTTACTAGTTGAAGTTGTTAGTAAGCCATTAGTATGTGTTCCACATTTTGCCCATTTGTTCCACATTATGAGGGCTATGATCCTAAGAACTGCAGGGTGCAATAAGCAGTTAGGTATGAACAAGGAGGCAACTAAGCTTTAGCTATCTAAGTGGAGAGTCACTAATTTTAAAATAGCCAGATAGATTGGAAGGGGGTGGGCACTTTGTATTTTGGTTCTATAGAATACAGTGGGATGGCCAATAAATTTCAATAGTTGAAGGGGAGTGATTTCACAAAATGATAACTTTGTGCTTACTCACAACAGCCAATAAAAGAGGAGAGGGTAGGACATATTTGGTCAAATTAACATAAGAGATAGACAACTACAAAGACAATTGAGTTTAAAAACACAACAGCACTAGGGTGGGAGGATGGAAAAAAATTCTGTGTGACTCACAAGAGGCACAGCTGTGGTCCCTTTTCTAGTTTAAATATGCAATTAAAAGCAAACTGCAAATAAAACTCTGCAAAACAAATCACAATATATAAAATACAAGAAAGCAAAAGCAAGTTAACCTTTCCCTCACAGCAAGTTCTGGAAGAGTCTGGGTGAGCGTTTCCAGTAAAGTCTTGAAATGTTTTATTTTACCCATTAAATAGGTTTAGTTCCTAGTGCCACCCTCAGTTCACAGATAATTAAAATTAATTGACCTGTTCTTATTGCAGTGTGACTCACAAGAGACACAGATGTGGCCTATTTCCTAGTTTAGATATGCAATTAAAAGCAGAATACAAGTAAAACACAGTGTAAATAAAACAAATCACAATATACAAAATAGAAGAAGGCAATAATTCATACCGAATACAAGAAAGCAAAAGCAAACTAGCCTTTCCCTCTCAGCAAGTTGTGGCAGAGTCTGGGTGAGCTTTTCCAGTAAAGCCGAAGGTGATAATCAAATCTTATACCTTCTGTCTGAGTGCAAAATACCTTAGCCATTATGCTATCCCCCAACACCTATATGACAACCGACAAGCTTCCAAAGGTTCAGGGCACCTTCCACATGCCCATACAGACAAGCATCTCAAGCTGGGCTGACTAAAAGACAATCCCCGGGATTCAAGAAGCTTGGTGCAAGGATGGTTTTAGCCTTGCGCCGAGCGTCCTCACTACAGATGGCGCAGCAGTGCCATTTGAATATGTATGAGGGCACACCGCCACAAACTCGACATGCATAGGAAACGTCTGCGAGTGCAGGGGGCGTGTACAACTGCTCTATAGAGACGTAAACATTCCCCGACACTCGCAAAAACTACTATGGCTACTAGTAGAGCCCACCACTAATAGTAAGTCAGTAATTCAGTGTCCATGGATACCGAAATGTATGCTAAGCATACAAGAGTGTCCACGAACAGTGAAATAAACTCGTAGTTGTAAACACACAAGCACGTAGTGGAATGTTGAGCCCTGTCCGTAGAACTTTCACAATTAGATTCCCTGTCCCTGTGTCCCTATTATACATTCAAATCACTGCAATATCGAAGGTGTAAGCTGTCGCTGCCCTCCGCCAAGCGTAGCTTACACATCATATTCATTCAAATAGAGAAACACATGCAGAATCATTGTAAGTGTCAATAGTATAGTATTCAGAGCATCTGCCTAACAAACAGGCATTCACGGTTCAAGCCCAACAATAGCACATATCATTTTCCATGTGGAATGAATGTTGTTTTGCCGTAAAACCAATATAAGAGTATCGCATGCGATATTTAACTTAAATATCATTTAAGCAAAGTGGCACTGTCATAATGAATAGGGTACTAGTAAGCAGGTGTAAGCACAAATAAGCAGCAGTAAACACATATAAGTACCAGTAAGTAAGTCTGAGTGCACATGAGCGGGTCTAAGCAGTGCCCAGCATAGGAAATGTATATAAGTATATACAGATATATAATATATATATATATATATATATATATATATATATATATATATACATACACACATAGATATATACATATATATATATCTATGAAGAAAGAACGACGTAACATTAAAGCATACAAAAGGAAGGAGAAGGGAATCAGCAGCAACCCCAATATTATATAGCGCTGTCAGCGTATGTCATATCCAGCTAGGAAGGGGTGAGCAAAGCACTGCTACTCACACCACAGGCAGGATATTACCAGTGGGAGTAACATCATTGATTTGCTAAGTCTACTTTACACACAGAAGGTAGTCCCTGCTGGGACTACCCAAAAATTATATAGGCCACTTGGCCTTCCGACCACACAAGCAAGGGCAGGTATGTTCAAATACTAAATGGTGGGAGAGCCTGAGAATACATGGGGTGGGCCAACATATGTGTAGGGCCCCTAACACTCTTGAGAGGGCAATGTGTGGAGGTGTGTCATGGCTGCGATAACAAGTGGACAATGGAAGGTATGCCAGTATTTTGAACATGGGTGGGGTGGAGGAACTATGGGTATGAAATTATGGAGCCAGGCATGCCAGGGTTGGATGGCCCGGTTCTAATTGGACAGCTCCATGGAGGTCAGCGAGTTCGTTATAGGTATTTATGCATACACACATGCAGACATCAATATGTAGAAGTACATTCTCTGTAACACATGCATTCCATTTGCAGACATAAATAACATGAATGTGCACTTACAAACCTCTACAGTAGATGGAATAATAGGCTTTGCAGAAGAGGGACGGGACAAAACTGCTAAAACGCAGATGTGTGTACAGTGTCCAAAGTCAGTGCTGTGCTGACAATAATCAAATGTGAGGACTTCCCCACACATGGAATCATTCCTGTGATCTGCCCGCTACGGCAATGCCAATTACTAAACCGGTCTATTTGTAAAAGAAATACGCGGAACACATACATAATTAGGCTCTCATGTGTAACGTGTGCATTACCACATAGTCATACATATTAATTAATTGTAGTGTCATGTTAACGGGAGTAAGGATGTAATGAAGTATAGAGTCTAATCTTGCCATAAACACATACATGTCCTATGTGGGACAACCCAAAAATTGTGAATAGTATTCTTTTGGTCACTCACGTCACCAATATTTGTGGACTAAACGTATGGGAGTTCTGAGGATACATGGAGTGAGTCAACTGATGTGATGGGTCTATAGGAGTGGCCAATGTGTAGTGGTGTGGATACACTGCGAATCTAACTGGAGAATGGATGACAGCAGTGTTAGGGAGGCATTGGGGTGTGTGTTTGGGGAACCAGGAGCCATGGGTATATGGGTATATATGCAAATGAAGCAGCACAGCAATAGTGCATTGGTTAGAGCAACCCCCTAATTAGCAGACATTCCTGTATCGAATCCCACTGTGTCACATACCAATTGCCATCAGTAGTCCGTACATGAACATATTGCGACATCTGTCTGCTGTATAACCTGCAAAATATCAATTAAAAGATAACTGGAGTGAAGTGTCAGTGTCATAATGAATAAGGCACTAGTAAGCAGATCAAGCATATATAAAAACCAGTACGCATGTGTAAGTGCATTTGCGTGGGGTATGTATTGCTTTACAGACACACATATATATATATATATATATATATATATATATATATATATATATAATATATAAATAAATATACATATATGTATAGACACACACACATATATATATATATATATATATATATATATGTTTATATACATATACGTATATGTATATATATATATATATATATATATATATATATATATATATATAGTTGCAGACATATACGTATACGTATGTATATATATATATATATATTATATATAGATATATATATATAATATATATATAGATATATATTATATATATATATATATATATATATATCAATATGTGTGTGTGTGTGTGTGTGTGTGTGTGTGCGTGTGCGTAGCTATACACAGATATACAGCTATGATAGGAAACAACACACAAGAATGACATATGTTCACAGGCTATGCCAATGGAAGTGAGGAACCCAAGAAAGAAACATGAAACACGTAACATGCCCTTCCACCCCCCCCACCACAGCCTGACATGGGAAAAATACACGCAAGCAATGTAAAAAGTCCACTGCTCCCCAGACCACAGGCAGGATACAACCGGGGGGGTACACAGTGCACCCGTGAATTCTAATATTGGAACACAGACTCGAGCATCCCTTGCAGGACACCCCAAAAATTGCCCAAACCAAAAGAAGGTGATAGACCGTCCATTTTGGCAGCGGTGTATACAGACTCGGAATACAAGGGTGGGAAACCCTGATGACCCATGGGCCGAGACAATTGTATGAAATGGGTCCTGTGAAGTGGAGAGTGGGCAGCGTGTAGTGGTGTGTCCAGAACAGACCAGGACCCAGAGTAAGGATGGGCGCTTTTGAGGAGGCGAGGGTGGGGGAACTATGGGTAGCTACTTATGGGTCTATGTGTGCAGGTGTTGGCTGATGTGGGCCTATATGGACAGCCCTAGGGATGTAAGTGAATATGTTCACTGGGCAGAGGCGTCGCCCAACGAGCAGCCACACCCACTACGAGTCCCACTGCCGCAAAGTATAATCTATATGGCAAGGAATTGAATAACCAGAAGTAGACATATATATGTAGAGGTATGTGTGTGTATATCTACCCATAGCGACATAGAGATAAGCCCCTCCCTCTCCGTAGTACAAATGTGTACATACAGAGACAGAATACAGATACATACTCACATATAAATATATACATATGCAGACACCCATAGACCCACACGTCATTAGATATATATATATATATATATATATATATATATATATATATATATATATATAGACAGCAAAATATAAGTATACATGTATGCATACATATACAGATATATCTGTATATAGTAATGTAAATAGGTATATATATGTGACAGTAAATATACATATGTATATAGATAGGATATGTTCACAGGTCGTGCATATAGGGGCGAGGGGTCCAATAAACAAACGTGTAACACGTAGCATCAACCCCCCATCCCCCACCCCCATCTAGGCCGGTGAGACATACAGACATACAATAAAGGTAAACACACCACTGCTTTCCAGACCACTGGTAGGATACTACCAGTGGGAGAGACCTGCAAGGTCTAATCTTGAAACATAGACATCAATGTCCCTTATGTGACACCAAAAATTAATGATCGGAGACAGTCCTGGTAATGACTTATCAAACCAGGCTGTAGATGTACACGGACCAGTAGGTTGTGCAAGCCTGATACGTATGACATGTGTTCCAACATGGGGATAGTGGGCAGTGTGTAGTGGTGTGTTTGTACCCCACCTGCACCCACAGTAAGGATGAGTGTTGTAGAGGAGTGGCAGGTGGGGGAACTACGGGTATGCAATTATGGGCCTAGACATGCAGGTGTTGGCTGGAAAAGTCATATTAGGACCGTCCCAGGGATGTAAGTAATATTCCAAAATGGGCATAGCTGATGCCCATACCTCCCAACCCCTAAGAGCACATCCACTGGACAGGCCATAAACCATTGGGGGAACAAATAGGGACCATACCTTTGAACTGTCCCCAATTTCCAGGGACGTCCCTGATTTTGACTCAGTTTCTAACTCTGTCCCACTTAAACCCTCCTAAACTAGTGACATTTGGAGGAAAGGTGGTGAGTTACACATAATGAATAACGACAGCAATTAAGAGTCATAAACATCATTTACCTCAGAAAATGTGTATGAATTCATATGCTCTGAGTCTGTCAATGTGTCAGGTTAATAAGGTTAATAGCACCAATAATTTAAATGTGTCCCTGATGTTGTTATGCCGTGTCCCTGATTCAGTTTGTATTTTTCCCCAATTGTATGAGAGGTCTGATAGGGACAGAAAGCACATATTCCACTGACAACCGTAGAAAGATGATAGAATATTAGGTATGCAGTAGCATGACTCAGCTGAAGGATGTGGGTTCCAAAACCCAATTACTTGTTTGTATTGAAGAGTCTCAGTTCCCATGTATTAGTCAAACGGGTGCAGATTGTAAGAGGAACACACCAATAATATGAATCAAACCCTGGACAGGCCGCAGATTCCTTACAATTGAACGGCATGCCGTCACCTAATGGGCAGCCTTTCCCGATACTGTAGGCATGTAATCTGATGTAATAGGCATGACAAGGTAATATCGTAGTCCTCACTCCCACCCAGGGGTGTGAGTGTCAGATGCAAAGACCAAATGCAGTGCATTTGCAAGTGCGAGAGCAAGTGGGTGTAAGCCTGTTTGGCCGCCAGTATGCGAGTATTACACTGGTAAAGCAATGTAGAGACTAACTGAGTGTAAGAAACTGTAACCTGAGGTTAGCATTGCTTAGCACCACGCAAATCCATGCCACTCACTCAAAACTGCTTTAATGTGCCTTAATCACTCCGTATCCAATGGCCTTGTTCTACCCTGCAACAAAATAAATGGCCTCTACAAGGCTCGAAACCAGGACCCTGCACACACAGCTATTGTGATTTACCAATAAGCCATGGCAGATATACAGATATTGGACCTTATCACAAACATATCATCCAGCGCAGTCATTCAACAGTATAGGAAATGTATTCCATCATGTAGATGTATGTGTGAATGTTTATGTCCAGCATATAGGTACATACATATATAGAGATATATCAGGAACATACCATGTGACAACAAAGCATTACAAACGAATGAAAAGGGAAACACCAGCAATGCCTGTATTATGTAGTGGTGTTGACCTATGTAATATCAAGACTCCCTCAGACAGACATGTGTCATTCATACACGCAAACATTTGTACATTGGCCGTATACATGACTCTGTGCATGTTATTTACATTAACACAACAGTTCCTGTCCAATCATTATGTGAGAACAGTACTCTTGCAAGGTGCTGTGTGCGACATCCTCATGATAAAGGTAAATGGGGTAACCATAGAGGGACCGGTAGTGTTGTGTGTACAATGGGGTTGTCCGCATCACATGTACCTGGAACATTTAGGAGTCATGTGCATACTAGGATTGTGCACCTGAAAGACAGGGGTGAGGACAACAGGAGTATGTTGTGATACATATTAAAAGGGTTACATGTGTCCAGTGGACACGTGTGTGAAATGGACAGCTATGTATGGGGCAAATGTTGTTCTAGGAACCAATTGGCCTTATGTTTCCATAGGGTGAGAGTGGGATGTGGGGGAAGGAGAGTAGGTATGCCCGTGGAGGATAGGTAGGGTAGGATGACAGACATGACAGCATACAGGTTCTGTATATGACACATGTGGGGGGATACACCTCGGACAGGGAGGGGTGTTCGGCATTCACAAGCCCATGAGCCCCCAGATGGAAACAGCGGGACAGAGGTCCCCAGCCATGGGCAGCCACCACTGCATCAAAACAGCTGCAAAGGTGGCAGTGCTGGGGGCTGTCTAGGAGGGCAGCCTCACCCTGTAAATGTGACACTCTGCCCTTGAGCTGGCATATCTGGCTTTGAAACCCTTTATTGAGCCCCCTACGCACCACATCCGGGACTGTACGACAGCGGACATGTTCCTGTCTGGACCTGCTCCTAGGGGGGACAAGCCCCATCCACAGTGGTGGTACCACCAGAAGGTGGTGCAGAGCCAACAGAGGTGGAGGTCCAAGGCTGGGCCCCAGATGTGCTGGTGCCTGGTGCCATGGCCAGCTGAAGTGGAACAGGAGGTTCTGCCGGGACCTCCAAACCCATACAGCCTATGGTGTTGCAGTTTAAACACAGATATGTCTTAGTAATAGTCAACAGCATTCAGGATTACTTACAACAGCATGCATAGATATGACCATCAACCCAGCACAAAAGATGGTAAACATTTGCAGAGGGAGCACAACACATGCATATATACTCCCTGACATCTGTACAAAGTGTAGAAGACATGTGACTGCAGCTATGAACAGTGGCCCATTATTGGCATGTCACTGAGAACCCCAGACAGTGTCTGTCATACCACTGTTTCATGTGACATATGTCCAGTCAGGGATGCGATGGCAGTAACACATCACTATCAACATGTACTGGCTGCAATCCTCAAACTATGCTCCTGGTGTTCACAGATGTGTGTTCAGTGAGTAACACAGGAAACAAATGGTTCCACACACACTGACCAGTCCACAGATGGCCCTACAGATGTGAGTCCCTCATGAACAGAGCACTGTCTTGTCAGTTTTAAAACATGCAGCATAGCTATTACCACACACAACTTGTTAAACAGGCAGTAGTCTCAATGAAGCATAGCTACACTTACATGCTGTAGTCATGTCTGGCACATCACCCTCCTGTCTTTAGGCTATTTCCCACTGTGTATGTTGTTTGAGGAACATCCAGATATCATCTGTGATGCCGTTTCCAAACACCAGATCCAGGTACCACTCAGAGTGACTGTCATGGACAAACACCAACATGATGTTCCTAGATATTGTACTGTGTTTTCATGCGAATGGCTATGGGAACATAATCACAGCTGTTCTACATGCAATCAGCTAGATGAGGACTGCAATAGGTGCAGAAGCCATCACCTGATCATGACCATCACTTACAATACACAAGCTGCTGCTGAGCAGGTGTAGACCTCCACATCCACCAGAGAATGTGTGGGAGGGACAGACAGAGGCAAAGTACATTAGAGAAGGGCTTGGAGACTAAAACCTAAGCATCGTCTGTCACACACCTACCAGTACAGGGGTCAAACCCCTGACTGACTAGTCATTACTATTACAAGTGCATGCAGTTACTCCATGTGCCACAAAGCTGACATGTTGGTGTGCTGTAAGAACATATATGTGTGTTGGTGAGCGACATCTGCAACAGAGATATAGTAGACATACATTAGGTGTAGCACACATGGCTGTCCACATGAATGGATGTCATTGCCAACACAACCACACTCTTTAATGGACTCACATTGACACTCTATGCCAGGCTCACAAATACACTCCCTAACTACTTAGTTTGCTACACTGCAGTAATGCACAGGTACTACATGCACCACAGGGGATATCTGGAGGTTCTATGGGCTAGGGCATGTGAACGTGTTTGAAATATGTTGGTATGCCAATGGGAGTTATACTGGGAGTGACTGTGGTTGGGAGCATCATACCCCACACGCAGACACAAGGTGCAGTACTGACATGCATGTGTGCATTGCTTCATGGGTGTGTAGTGGTTGGCTGTGCAAGATGGCTGTACAAGGTTGGGTGAGGGGTAATCCTTGGCATCGTGCCACCCGACAATGGTGTGCAGTGTGGTACAGGGGTGTAGTGTCTGCAATGTCCCACACAGATGGGTATTATATGAATTGCCCTGACATCCTGGTTACCATTGTGTATGGCCATAGCTTTGCAATGCATGCCATGTCTGTGTTTGATAGTCCTTGACATGGACATTGCCTGGTTTGGCTGGCACATGTTGGGTACACAGACTATTATCCTCTGATATGCCAATACTGGCCTGGTGTGGCAGAACCTGCTTATAGTCAGCAGGTTGACCCTGCACCTGCATTTATAGCATGATACAGGTATTCCCTGGTGTCAGTGGCATCGGTCCATGCAGGGCACATGTGTACAGCATTGTATGGCCTCTGTGAATCACATTTGATGGCACCACATATGTTGCAGGCATCCAGTGGGGAACATAGTGAAGGCACATTGTCCACAATTATGTGCTATTGTACAGCTGTACAGGGTGCCATGTCCTCTGCAGCCCACTACAATCACACCATGCCTACTATCTGTCATCAATGTGCAGGGTACTAACAACATAGCGGGATATTCTAGGCAAGTGTGTTTGTGTATGACACATGGGTTCAGGACATATTCCGGGTGCTAGTAGGGTTGCATACTTTGTTCACCAGGCCTTTTGCCAGATGTAGGAGCATGGCTTGCCAACACAGTCCCATGGCTGACTGACATCTGTACTCCTCGTGAGGTGGGCATTGTGACATAAGACTGACACCATATAGGAAAACTAGAAAATCCGCTCCCCAACATGTCCAGTGGTTAGACACTCACAGCCACCTCCACACAGGCTCTGACAGTCAGACACACACACACACACACACACACACACACACACACACACACACACACACACACACACACACACACACACCTGCCATGTCCTGGAATTGAACCCTTACCTACCTAGTGTATCACACTACAGCAGTACTCAGTTACAGCATGCGCTACGGAGAATACTGGGTTACAGCAGTCCTAGAGGTGTATTCCTAAGTGGGTGACATCAGCAGGATTGCCAAAGGTGGTCATGTGAATTGTACAGAGTGTGCATACTCTAAAAAGCATTGTTCTTGTCTCAGGTAGACAGGGACACACACACACACACACACACACACACACACACACACAGAGTTGACATCTCTTGGAATGGAACCCCTACCTAACTAGTTTATTACACTACAGCAATACGCAGTTACAGCATGCGCTATGGAGAATACTGGGTTACAGTAGTCCTAGAGGTGTATTTCTAGGTGGGTGACATCAGCAGGATTTCCAAAGGTGGTCATGTGGGTTGTAAAGAGTGTGCATACTCTAAAAGCATTGTTTCTTTCACAGGCAGGCAGACACACACACAGTTGACCTGTCTGGGATTAGAACACCTACCAAACTCGATTAACACACTACAGCATTACACAGTTACAGCACACATCATGGAGATTACTGGGTTACAGCAGTCCCAGAGGTGTATTCATAGATGGGTGACATCAGCAGGATTGCCAAAGAAGGGCATTCAAAGTGTACTGCGGGTTGTACATGTCTGTTACCTGTGTGTACTCGCTGCTTACTGTCACAAAAACACATTTACACCTGTTTATGCAGTCCTAATTGACAGTATCAACAAGGCTTGCAGGTCTTGAACCCTGGACCATGCACACTGAGGTCACTGGATGTACCACTAAGCCATCTGGGTTGTACACATGTTCTGTGGAGTCTATAATGCACATCCTACCACAGGTATTCCACAGTACTGAAAACAAATGGGACATTCCCTTTGTGTACATATGTACAGTACCCTTGAATGTACTGTACTCTGTGAAACAACAAAGACAAGTCTACATCTGTACAACTGTCATAACTACATATATATATATGCACCTATGGGATGTGTACACACACACACACACACACACACATATATATATATATATATATATATATATATATATATATATATATATATATGCATATAGACAGACACAGCCATAGCTCTAAATATATATATATATATATATATATATATATATATATATATATATATATATATATATACACACACACACACACACACACACACACACGTCTGAACACCCTTTGTGACACAGAAGGGTTCCAAAGGAACTGACGTGTACACAAAACAGAGGCATCGCCTGTGTTATAACATTTAAATCATAAGCAGTTCACCAGAGAAGGGATGGTTGTTGTGTATGTGGAGTTTGGGGTGGGGAATGATGGCTATTGTAATCTACCCTGGGGATTGTGGAGTTAGGGTGGGGGAATGATGGGTATGGAGCTACACCCCGGCGACCACTTCTGTGTCACTGCTCGACAGTGGCACAGGAAAATAACATACCCAACTGTAGTCGTGCTTAACTGTGTATTCTTTCCCATTCCTAACTATGTAATACTTTGTAGACACCAGTCTCCACAGATGGCTACCATGGTGTGCTAAAAGACATTACACATGTGTATGCCTGGCTACAGGGTAGTCACACACACAAGCACGCACACATATTCCAGTATTGCGCATACACGTCTTGCCTATGTAAAGGTAACTAGTACAGTGGTATGCAGTTGGGGTATGTGCCACAGAACACATACACTTACTGATTTCATGTCTGAGCTGGGTGACATCACAGGACTGATTACTTGCAGTGGGGAGGGAGGAAGAGAGAGAGGTTTAGCGGTTGACAAGGATAAAGGTCATTGCAAAAGGAGGTATCACTTTGGAATGCAGCAAAATCCACTGCCATAACAGGATGCTGACACATATACACACACAACCACACTCAGCCATTTGCTGACACACACACTCAGGCTTTTGCTGAGACACACACACTCAGGCATTTGCTGTCGCACACACAAACACACGCACACAGTTGTCAGTGGTGGGATCAGAACTCCTGCCTATCTAAAGTTCACTATTACAGTACTACGCAGTTAAGAGACACGCCACAGAGATTACACATTCCAAGGCAGTCAGACTGCCCTTCTACAATTGAGGACAACAACAGGGAGACTGACAGTCATGAATACATCCTGGTTACCATTACATAGCTGTAGACCTGTGTGTTTAAAGTAGGTGTTCATTACAACCTGTATGCACAAACAAGACACGTCATCCACAGGTAGGCCTGAGAGGTATAGTTGTAGTACAACAGGAACCTGAACTGGAGTATGGCCATCTGCAGAATAGACAACTACTATCACTGTACAGGGTTACAGTGGGCACACTCATACACTTAGTAGCACAGGGTCGTTTGGGAAGCACTATGACTACAACTACACAAGGTTATACTGGGCATGCTCATACACTTAGTAACAAAGGGCTTGTTGGATGCACTGACTCAAATTACACAAGGTGGCAGTGGGTATGCTCATACACTTAGTAGCACAGGGCTGTTTAGGATGCACTCCGATTCTAACCACTGAAGGCCACAGTGTGCATGCTCAAACACTTACATGTACAGAGCACGTTGTAATGGACTCCTATTGTAAACACACAGGTTTACAGCTAGGTACATCTTACCAGTCAGTATATATGCACATCATACTGGTTTACTACCTGATACCTGTATGTGCCCTGTAAATGATATATATGTGTCTGTGCTGTGTGATACACATGCATACATGTACATGAAATACTGACATATATATATATATATATATATATATATATATATATATATATATATATGTTACGTATACACATTCATGCATGTGTGGATGTGACAGACAATAGGTTACCTGGGTCGCACAGGCAGATGCTACCTACAGCATGTGTCACACACCTTGCTGCCCTGAAAGGCATACATTGATAGCAGGATGTGGACAGTGGCATTATATGTGGAACAGAGTCATGTGCAAGCATAATGTGTGAGCCACCTTGTGTAATGGTACTGAGGAGCAGGTGACAAGATGACCTCTCTCGGCTGTGGTAGTAGTTGTCATTATTAGCAGGACTGCTACCCTAAGTATATCTCACATTGGTCATATGCACAAATTCTGCCACTGTCCATCGCCTTACATGGGGCATTTACTAACAAGCACATTAATGCCATGCACAGTGATGTTATGGTATGAGTGGCAACTGCTAGACCAAAACAGTGAGCCAATGTCCTGCTGTTATTATGAGGTCGTTCAGTGTCTGTCATTCCGGGCTGTCATGACCGAAAGACGAACCTTCAACACAGAGCAAATGCATCCATGTTATACGTGTGTGTGAATAATACCTAGGTCGCATTTACCCATATAGCCACATTCCAAGGCAAATGTCCTATACACAGAAGTAACACCCTGGCACCTACATGACAATTGCATTGGATGCCTATGCCAACCCATGCTAGATGTGTGGCTTTAGTAATCCATTAGCTCAATGTAGAACCTACAATGGAGAATATCGACATCTGTGCAGTGAGGAACACCTGGCTAAAGGCTCTGTAGTGCACAATTGCACTACCACCATATAACTCAGATCCAGATATGTGGGCCATAACAGTGGCATGGACCATACTAGGTGGTGGTGTAAACATATTCATAAAGGCTACTCACATGTAAGGACCACTACTCTGACATAACGCATCACAGATGAGTCAGGTACAGGTGACAGTGGCAAATGCTTCATTCTAGGTTGTATCCACATATACATCCACCACCTTGTTCCCAGGCTACCAACACACATCCATATGTGATATGTCATTGTATGGTAGACCACCACATAACTCTCGATTGATGGACTGTACCTAGGCTACATCAACTGTGCAACTTACAGACACAGCTGCATAATGCGCTATGCAATGCAATAATACCACTGTTTGTAACCTGCTCAGTTGAACACATACCAGGATCCCTCGGATGTTGTCAGCATTAACACGGTTGACTGTTGCTGTACACCAGTAACCAACACCCTCATGGTTGGATATGACCTAACCGTACCTGCCCTGGATATGTACGTCCCACACTCATACAACATATATTGCATTACCATAGCTTTCGTTTACCTTTCTACATACAGGTGGCTACAGTCATTACACACATGCACATGTCAGATAGCATTCTAACAGTACATAAGATTCAATATCTATGTTGACAGAGAGAATATCCCCTCTCTACTGGTCACCCATGACACCTATCATATCATACAACACCCCATGTGGCATGTATGTCTTTAGACATGTCCACCTAATGCAATGCCTACAAACATACCCAAATAGCAGGACCATAGAACATACACAAAGCCTGTACTGACAGACTCATGGAAATCCAGCTGTATGTTCCTGAGTAGTCACAGGTGATATGTTCATGACATGTACAGCCATGTGTGGCCACAGCTCCTACATATACCCCATGTCAACAATTGCAAGCCATGCATGCTGTGTGCTGTCTGGACATTAGCCTTAGTACCACAATAGCCAGTACATGCTGGGTTGAGATGTTTACAAGCCACAGATGCTTGGCTATGTTTCACACATGGCGTGGGGAAGGTGTGGAATGTATCCTCTTGACCTGCTAGTGCACGTACTGATGTAGACCGCATATGTGTACATGTATTGCTGTTTGTGTAGATTCCGTGTGTGTGCAGTGTCTGATGTCTGAAGGTGACTGTTGTCTTAGTATATCATGCTGTTGCAATACAGCCTCAACATTGCCAACTGTATATGGTGATATGCTCTAAGTACAGTAAGCCATACATGGGGTATGGACTGATGTTTGGACTTGACTACTAAGTGGTGGGGCTTCTTTGCAGATGAATGATTACTGAGGACAGCGCACTGGTGTGTTACAACCAGTACTACTATAACCTGTGTACCTGCTAAGGTCAGGTTTGGTAATTGAAGTGGAAGACAGACAATGTAGAATACTGTAAGGGTGACACTGAAGGCAAACCCCATGACACCTATAACAGTAATACCTCCCCTGTGCATATATTGTGCATATATCAGCACAGTTGTCATAGGAAAGAGTCAGCAAGCATTGTACCGGATATGATAGTGCTGTACTGCTGTAGTACCTATCATGAGATAGCCATGTGTTTGATTCACAGTACTGGCACGTGTGGGTGTGTGTCCATATATGTCACGTATGGTTGGGAATACATCCCGCATGTTATCACTCTCCTGAACACTGTTGGTGACACCAGTACAGGGTGAAGTGTAGAAAGAAACCCATAGGCTGGTGGTTAAACCACACACATGTAAAGTGCCTGTATGTGTGTGACATAAGTGTATATCTTTGTGAATGCTGGTGTGTTTGTGTGTGTGTGTGTGTGTGTGTGTGTGTGTGTGTGTGTGTGTGTGTGTGTGTGTGTGTGTGTGTGTGTGTGGCTGTCCGTGTGTATGGTTGTCCGGTTCCTGGAGTGAGGCTGTATGTTACCATAGTGGAATGTTAATGCCCCTCCCCCCATCCACTAAAAGCAGTGTAGCATGCCTGTTGATAACATCAATCGTAGACGGGCATACTAACCGCCTGTTAACATGTACGCCCTGGGGTGTGACCTGTTGTTACATAGCCTACTGATGGACCCCCCCCACATACACTCACTGCACTTTAGTATCCCTGTTGATGTCCTCGATCTTAGGCCATTCCAACTACCTGTACATGTGTAATCTCTGTGGCGCATCTTGTAATTGTGTAGTACTATAATGATGATATGCACATTGGCAGGGGTTGACATCTGAACACTGGCAACTGTGCATGTGTGTGTGTGTGTGTGTGTGTGTGTGTGTGTGTGTGTGTGTGTGTGTGTGTGTGTGTGAGAGTGTGTGTTACTGTGTCTGGAATCCCTGAGTGTGTGGGTGTGACTGTGTTTGCATGCTGTCATGGCAGTGGGTATTACTGCTTCCTAATAAGATGCCACTATTTCCACTGGCCTTTACCCTTGTCATCCAGCATACCACACTTTTACCCACTCCGCGCTCCAGGTAACTATACCTGTGATGTCACCCACTATGGATGCGACGGCTCTGAACACAGTAGCTTACTACACAGCTATCATGCTCTTGGATCATTAGACAAGTAAACATAATTGAAACATGGGAGAATATAAATGTGATGTGGAAGCTACAAAGTGCATGCAGGTATTGTCATACTGATCTGTGGGTAGTCAACATGTACATATGGGACTCCCGCATACACCAACATCCCCCGGCACATGCAACTACACCTGAAAGAGGAAGGCAGAACGTCAGGATCAACATGCTGTTAGTGTTGTTACACATGATACATGCTGTCAAACATACAAAATGCATTTCAAAACTGCAATACATGTTATGTCTGCTGTCTGTCAACACTACTTAACAATATTAATCTACAATTGTCCACCTAGTATGTTCACCCTGTGCATCAGACTGCACTGATGGTGTGGATGACAGGGATGTGGCACAGGCATCATCATATGCACAGGGTGATAATGTTTGCCAGAGGCCTAGGCTGTGCCATTGGATGGCATCATGTGTGTGTGTTTGGGCCTGTGATATCATTGGGCATGTGTGGATGTTATGCATGTGCATGTGTGTGTGTGTGTGTGTGTGTGTGTGTTGAGGTGCCCTACATTTGTTTCCAGTGTGTGTATGCATGCACACAGGTCTGGCATGAGGCTGGCCTACACAGGGGTAATATTGACAGCTGCAGACTGTACAAGGCAGGTGTCACAGTTCACGGTATCTGGCCATGGCCACATAACCTGCGCCTGCCAGGGGTTGCACGGGTTGCACTGCACTACCAGGCAGAGGTCCAGATTTGGTACTGTCTGATGACACATGTCCACTGGAATCGTATCCCTGTTGGGACCATTCAGGACCACGTGCACGTGGCCTGCTGCATCCTGGTGTGGACTGCACAGCAAGGGGGCATGTGCAGTAGCATGTTCACGTAGACCTTCAACAGGTGATGTAGCTGGCCTAGGCCCATGTGCCTGACACCTCACTCCCACCAGATGTTCCAACACAGACATTCCACGCTCGAGGAGTGACATGTCACGGTTAAGGACTCCCACCATGTCACGCAATTGTCTATCCAAAACATCTGCAAGATGATGGTGAGCATTTGCAAGTGCCTGGATGTTGTCGGTTAATGAACAGACAGCAGCCCTCTGAAGCCTCAGACCATTTCTGTTGTGCCATTCAGCACGTGCCTGTGCCTCCATTACAGCCTGAAACATGCGTCTGGTGACACCAGCTGATGTGCTTGGTCCCACAGGGGCAGGTTGGCCAGTGGTCCTCCAACGAGCAGCACTGGGCACATGCCTGTGTCGGACATCACCTGTCTGTTGACTGGGAGCATGGTGTGCAGGCACACTTTCCATAGTCACCGCACTTCCCTGTTCCATGCTACCACCCACCAACTGTCCTTCCTCTATGGCCGGTGGTGATGGGGTATGTGCAGGCAGGGGAACTGTGTGCGAGGATGAGGGGGAGACAGGTGGAATGGCAACCAATGGCACAGATTCAGCCCCTGACAACTCTGCCTGTGCCTCAATCATACTATCATCATCACCACTGCTAGAGTCTGTCTGACACCAACATCAGGTGGACCACAGGAGAGCAACGCACCTACATCAACACCTGCGAGGGGAAGACAAGAACTGTACATTACAAGTTATGCCAGACACACACACAGAGACACACACACACACACACACACACACACACACACACACACACACAGAAACACACAGAGACACACAGACAGACACACAGAGACACACACACACAGACACAGACACACACACACAGACACACACAGAGACACACAGACACACACACACAGACACAGACACGCACAGACACACATGCTACATGCATGTGATATGGCAGATGGCATTCAGCATAGACAATTATAGTTTCAGCTTAGGCAATTAGAGTGGTAGTCATCATACATCCCTGAGTTGCACACAACAGCAATCATGTGGTATAGCAGACGGCATGCACCTTACATAATTATAGTGGTGGTTAGCATGCATACCTGTATTGCACCCTTTCTGTTAGTAGCCTATGCCCCATACCTGCAACACAATGCATGCACTTTGCACCAATGCACTGCACTGCCATGGTGTGTGCAACATACACCACATGTTAACGTACCATCACCAACCTTTGTACATCTGCCACTGATTCTTTGTGTTGGCCACCGCCCCTATGTGTGAGGACATGAGCAGTAGGGTATGTCGACTGCATACTATGTTTGCCTGAGCCCTAGCTTGCATATCTCCCCCAAAGCAGTGCATGTCTGTTCAACATTATTCTGCCTACCCCTGAGCTGAGTGTAGACATTGTGCATGTGGCTGTACAGACATGTTTGACATGGCTGTCCCTACTTTGCAATGATGCCACAGACCAGCACAGGTTTACAGTACACCAGCTTGCTGTGTGGCGTATGACCTTGCCAATCACATGTAGTATGACATGTCTTCTGCTGACATGTTGAATGACATGCATACATGTGTAAAACAATGGTTTCCTTTCCAATCTATAGTACGGTAATGGTGTCCCAATGCAGGGACGTGTTATACTAACATGGGCCTTCAGCTGATGCAATGTTGTCTGTCCACCCTACAAATATGCAGGGACATACAGCAATTGAGCTGATGTGCATAGCCATTGCAGGGCATCATGTGGCTTCACAGTTGCTACACAGTGTGAGCTACTGACACGGTTCATAGCCATGACTATGTTCATATACAATACATATCTAATGTGGAATGTGACCCGCATCACTGAGGTGTATACACAATAAACCCTAATGTGGAATGTGTGACACAGGTCACAGAAGGGTATACGGATGACACTCCTGCACATTTGCAACCATATTACTGATACCTGCCAACTATGCCCACACATGGCTAACGTACAAGTTCTCTATGTCCCACATGCCATCTGTGTACCTCGCACACATGAGGAGCAGGCATGACAGTAATGTCTGACACCAGCAAGGTGAATCTACTGTATCTATGGCTTGATGTGGATGTATGTGTATGTTGTGCAACACATGTATGTATTTGGATACTGTATGGGTGCATGCTTCCATGTCGTGATACACTCCAAATGTTCAAGACATGTTATGTGGTGGTTCCATGCTATGCCTACACAAGCTGTGCACAGGCCTGTATGATGTTTAGTGTTTCACATCTGCAATATCACCATTACACAAAGGCCATAGTTGTATTGTGTTGAGCCAATGTACAACAGGGTGTACACACATGTACATCACTTCTACTGTGTGCTTTGCTTCATGTCTCTGGCCATCCTCCATGGCCATGTGTACACATGTGCAATCCAATGGTTGTGATGGCCATCTTTTTTCACATGTCAGTGTTATCCCATATGACATACATCCATAGATGTCATATGCTCCACTGTGGACAGGGTTATGCAGACAAAGGGTGGTATGTATGGGATGTGAGACATGTTTTGCAGGATAGTTGAGCAGTGTTGCAGTCAGCCCACTACATGTCATGGGCGTGTCTGATAGCACATGACAGTGTGTGCATTCATAGCAAGGGTATACTCCACAAGGGTGTATCCTGTGGGCCGGGCATACTCCAGCTCCAACATATTTAGTGTGTGTGCACACATATGCTCTCTGTACTGTTCATATTCCCAACATGTGTAATGCTGATATGTAGTACCTGTCCCTGCAGTGGAACACAGCTCCACCATTGTATTCACTGTTGTCCACACATCTGGCAATGACAGTTTGGAAGGTTTAGTGTAGGTGTTTCATAAAGTATACAATTGTTTCACATAGGTAAACAGTGTGATGCATTGCAGGTATGACCAGTGTCCATTACCAGGACCACCATACATTATGTGTACGTGTGCTATGGCAGATAGCATGCAATTAATATGTTCCGTGCAGTATCAAGCCTGGTAAATAATAACAATCTCACCTGACACAGGCTGCTGTCACTGCAAAACGCCAGAGGTACCTAAACAGGGGTGTCACAGCAGTAAGATTATCCACACCTGTGTGGTAGCTACAGGGTGCAATGTCTATGTTAGCACATAAGCCGGTACAATACACTATACTGTGCATACATAGAGTAGCAGACTATAATATGTGGCATGTGTGCATACATGCCTTGCATATGATGTTACATTACATATTGTACAGTAACACATGTAACTATGTGATATATGGTTGTGTTTTATGTGCAGTAGTGACTTACCAGGCAACTCCAGGCTTGGTGGTTGAGAGACACCCACCTCCACAATACCAGCTAACGCTTGTGGATGGAGGTCTGCAGGTGTCCCCAGGTTGGCCAGTAGCTCCTCGGTAAGTGTGAGTGGGGGCTGTGTGAGTGGCCTCCCATGTGTTGCACCCTGTTCCCTGGTGTTTGCATTTGCATGCTGTTTCGCCCATCTTATCTGGTCAGTGCAGTGTCGGCGCACCTGCTGATAGGTGCAATTGGGACCGCCAACATCATTTACCCTCCTGCAGAGTTCCTCCCACAGGGCATCCTGCTGCTGTGCATCCTGTGGCACATAGCTGAAGAGCGTCGTGTAGTTGTTGAGGAGGTATGGGATGAGGACCTCATCCTTCAAGCAGCTGTGTGGCGGCAGTCGGCTACGGGGCATACCTGGAAGACATAACGATGGAGACAGGTCACAGTAACTCACAGAGAAATACAGCAGTACAGGTGAACATGCATGTATATCACATTTATTAAGTTTACAAATATGTCTTTGTAGATCTACATGACACTAACACCACTGACATGTATAATTCACACACATTTGACACTACTGGTGATGTGATGTTATCGCCATATATGTGTGTGTCATGTGATGACATTGCTCATACACCATGTGGATGTTGTCTTGACATGGGCATGACTGTTTGCCTGTAGTGGTGTCTTTACCTATCAGCGCATGCCTGGATGCATTCACATTAATGCAATCGACCTTAATGCTGTGTATATGCCACATATATAGTCATACATAGCCATTAGGGATATGACCTGTGACCCTGCAGACTTGCAAGCATGTATGTGTTTGCCATATACATCTACATGGCACTGTACAGCTGTGTAGCATCCTGCCATGTATTGCCTGTGTTGTGCATGTGTAACACATGGGACAATAGCTAGCCTGATGGTATTTGCAGGGTTGGATATCAACTATGGCATGTATGGTCATAGTGATGTGGTAGGCTATATGCCCTGGGCCATTTATGAGCCTAGGAAGACAGGTTATCTAGCTGTAGGCAACAAACAGGTAATATTCAGTGGCCAGTTCAAGCAGTGCCACAGAACTGATATATATGGTTACTGATATGTTTGGCATGCGGCCATCACACCATGTCACAGAGAGGGGCGATTTGCAGCTTCGCTGGACAGGGATGCATAGTATGACAAGACTATGTTAAGTGTAATGGGGCAGGGATCTGTCAGGCATGTTGTGATCCTTGTACTAGAAAGGTGAATGTCCATGACGTATGTGTTTATTTGGGATCAGGATGTGTTAAGTGTAGTATGTCCAACACCTCTGGGTTGGACATGGCTTTATTCAAGGTAGGCTGCATGCTACATAGTGCAGCTAGGGATTGTGAAAGGCAATGTAGGCGATCTACACATGGGCAATAACCCTTAAAGGAAATATGTGATCTATTATGGGCCACATGGGTGTTGAGTATGGCTGAGCAGTTATCTCTATATTCCTGGATGGCACCCTGTCATGATTAGGGGTGCCACATATGACTACCTATCTTTTGTGGTGATGTAACTATCAAAGGGAAGTACTGTCCAGCTGCATCTCATACACACAGCTGCCATTATGTTGACCGCTGCCTAGGTGGTAGTTAATGGGTACAGGGTTTGTAACATAGGGGATGACAATGCAATACTTAGCTGTCAGAATGTGGCCATACATCACACACCACACATCTGACACACTAAGACCCTTCTGTATGTTGAATGCAGCACACAATGAGTCGACTATTGCTTCTAGTTCATAGTCATTTGCAGACATCAATAGGCTGATGCCTTCTGTGTTAGTCTATGTGGTATAGATACCAAAGAGGGGGTGTACCAGGAATGACCCCTGTATTACTGTGGCTGGCACTGGTTTGATGTGCGTGTATTCATTGGACACCCTCTGTAGTGTGGGTTCTGCCAGCAGTCCAGTTGCCAACCACTCCTGTGACATAGGTATATACACCTAGTTTAATGAGTGTAGCTGGAACACAGTATGGGTGATGGTGTCCTATGACCTGGCAAGGTCATGATATGCAGTGTGAATCAACCCTACTGTCATCTACATCTGTACCGAGTACATCAGTTACATTGACCATGGTTTATGGCCGTACATACCAGACTCAGCAGGGAAGTTGTGCAATATGTCCCATTATCAATGGTGTCTCCCCCTTTGTGGGGTGTGATAACTGTTGCTGTGCACCATTCGGTGTGTACACAGCCTGACATGGAGCTATGATTGAACATGATGAGTATGTGGATAACTGAATGTTCTTACATTTGTGTAGGATACACCCTGGGATGGTGACAGGTCCCATGAAAGCTGTATGTATGGCATTAGAGAATGCAGCTTGTACCTGCATAGTCATTAGTACAGGGGCCCTGTAGTGTACATGGATATATTACTAAGTGTACCTGTTGGGGGTGGGGGGAGGTGGAAGTGAGTTTAGGCTCTCCGAGCCCCTATCAGGATGAGCGGGTGCTATTTCTGTAGGTGCAGTACTTCCCATGCCATAGTGCTGTGCAGCACGGCAGGTCTTGTCATTGCCATTACAATTGACTACATAGCTATAGAATGCTCTGTGCTTGGCCTCATACTATGTGGCCGATTGGTTTCATGGTAGCTTTGCGTGGTTTCATATGGTGTACCTGCATCTTACTGAGGCTGACCAGGGATCACCTACACTCATGTGTGTTCACTCTTGCAACAGTTACTACCTACTGTGGTACAGTTTAAAGCATGGTACCACCAGTTTTCCTACTTGTTTGTGTTGGGTGGACTCCTGGTTCTGTTTTAATGGCACAATCACTGCACATATGTGACTGCTTAAGGTTCATTTGTGTAGTATTCAGCATTTCCACATGCATAGTCCATCTGCATGGCTGCCATGGCACTCACCATTCTGCTCTTACAAAACATAACATTGGCATTGGAGACTAACTATGTGTAGCATACTGTTAGCCCTGTTTGTGTGACTACTGTGATCCAGGTCAGTGGGGTCGATGGAATCCAACATGCATTGAGCGCAGGTGTTGGTATATGAGGAGTTTTCACAGTTCATAATGGAATAGCTGAGAGTAGCCAATAGTATGGTTCTGTCTCAGACCTATTCTTCCCCATTACAGCACATTATGGCAGTTGGGAAGTCCACGGCCTGGTGGGTGATCTGTCTCAAGGTGCATTTTGAATTCTACTGTGGCACAACGGTAGTTGCTCAGCATAATGCATCTGATGTTATGCAAGTGCAATTAGCGTAGGGGTGTACATATCCTTCAGGAATATGGACACACCTATGGCCCATGTGTTCCAATAAAGGATAATGGCCAAAAGGTGAGGTATGTGTTATAACATGGTCATGCAGGTGTGCTCTCCAGAGCATTGAAACATGTCTCAGCTACTGCACAGATATGTTCTCCATGTTAGGGATTGACATATGTGTGTCTGTATAGTGTTTCTGACATGTATCATTGTGTAGCGAGACCCGCAATGTATTGCTTGGCTGTCCCTGTAACAGCAGTGGACCCTCACCTGAACCATGCATGATGAAGGCACTATAGGGGAAGCATGAGCCCTAGGCTGTATCCAGATTCCCAGGGGTGACAGGTGCAGGCACTGTCTGGCAAAGCATCATGGTCTGTCCACCATATTATCCCAGGATGACAGATACTGGATACCCTGCGACATGCACCACTACACTACACAATTGTGGAATACAATCCTTTTGTCCCTGTACTGCAGTATAATTCTGGCCAGTGGCAGAATGCTACCCAGGCCTTGGGACATACCTGCATGGCCTACAAGACCTGACAGTTCCTACATGTATTTCCATGCTGTCCAGGCTACTGCATCACAGGTCCTGCACAACAACAAGGAATATGCCAGAGCCGTGTGTAGAGATCAATAGGTGGTCTGAATGTGTTAGTATGTGGCTAATCATGTCAGACAGGCAGCTGACAGTATGTATGCCCTCATATAGGTCTGTGTGTAACATAGTGCTAGGGTTTGCACTCACAAATGAGTACTGTTGGGCATGTTTCCTGTCATGTGTTCAGAGGTGTGGCACAATTATGCAAACTATATCATACAGTTTGTGTATATCGGTGTCTGTCTCTTCATGCTTGGGGGGGGTCAGTTGTTTGGCCAGATACTTAGACGCGTCTGTGAATGTGTGTGATTTCTGGTAGTGTGTGTGGGTGTCCTTACTGTGTTCTGGTAAGGGTATGTGTTGGTTGTGTTGATGAGCTGCATGTGTTAACCTACACCTCATGACTGTCCAGTCCAGTCATGGCTGTAGACTAGGCTGCTGTCCAGCTTACCCCTGTAGCTGCATCCCAGGCAATGTGTGGGGCGTGGTGTTAGGTGGGTCTGGCAGTGTGCATGGCATAGAGATTACATTCCCCCAGGATGGCCACATACACAAAGCTCACATTAGGAGACACCAGTACCTGACTAGTGGACATGCCTGTATGAGCAGTCAGTACTACAAGTACCAAGTACTGTCTTTAGTTTACGTATTGCCTATGAAGATGTTATAGACAGTGATGCTCACATGTAATTATTTGTGTTATGGACGTGACAATACTGGCTATTACGGAAACAGTGTAGCTACCCTTGCAGCAAACCTCCTCTGAGGAGCACATCACATCCTGTTAGTTGATTACAGATGATGCATGTGTCCTTAGGTCTGTTTCCTTCTCTGGGTATATACTCACATATCCACCAGGATCATGAGCTCTGTTGGGCACAGACACCTACTCCCAAAACAGAGTCATGTATCAATAGGCTCTAATGCCACTATCAACATGTCCAAGAAACTGAACAGAATAAGAAAAAACTCACTTTAATAAAACAAAGCTTTCGGGAATACCCCTTCTTCAGTGCTGAATAAATGCATTTGAGTTTAAGTACATATATATATATATATATATATATATATATATATATATATATATATATATATACAATAAAACAAGACCACCTGACACAGCCATCCTATAAAAACGCTCTATAAAACCAGATTAACTAATTAATTAATTGATATATTTCCATTAAAAGTATATATTTCCACTAAAAATTCTTTTCAAATAGAATATATGTGTATATATTGACATATTAAATACCATAACATTCCTTAAGAAAATAGAATTATCTTTTATAAGCATATGAAATGTATATTTTAATCAAAAAACCATACGCATTAAAATATATCTGTTTAAAGATTAATGATATTGTTTCTGTCTAAATTCTAGCAATGGTTTGACGGTAACCATAGTATTTAGACCTGTTTTTTTATCTGCATCCAACCTTATGATCCATTTATATTCAGAAATATCCAATTTATTAATTATATCACCCAACCTTAAGCTTCTATTTATTACTTCCAGAACTTTGAATTTGAAGTTGTGTGTTGCACCTTTTTCAATTCTATGTTGTGTCAGTGCATTAGAGAGAATATTTCTTCTCATCTCTGATTTGTGCTCAATAATAGGATCTTTTAATGTCCTTGAACATTTACCTACATAAAATCCCGGACATTGCAGTAATATATAATGTGGGCACATCACCATGCCATGTTTGCAGCTATTGTGTTGATATTTATACCCAGAAGTTCTTTGAACAACCCATAAATAAAATAAGATATGAAATAAAATGTCAGGCAACATGTAGAACTGCAATGGTTGTCTGTTTAGCTACATGCACACAATGTTCGGGATTTTGTGTAGGTAAATGTTCAAGGACATTAAAAGATCGTATTTTTGAGTACAAATCAGAGATGAGGATAAATATTCTCTCTAATGCATTGACACAACATAGAATTGAGAAAGGTGCAACACACAACTTCAAATTCAAAGTTCTGGAAGTAATAAATAGAAGCTTAAGGTTGGGTAATATAATTAATAAATTGGATATTTCTGAATATAAATGGATCATAAGGTTGGATGCAGATAAAAAAACCAGGTCTAAATACTATGGTTACCGTCAAACCAATGCTAGAATTAGGACAGAAACAATATCATTAATCTTTCAACAGATGTATTTTAATGCGTATGTTTTTTTGATTAAAATATACATTTCATATGCTTATAAAAGATAATTCTATTTTCTTAAGGAATGTTATGGTATTTAATATGTCATTATACACATATATTCTATTGGAAAATAATTTTTAGTGGAAATATATACTTTTAATGGAAATATATCAATTAATTAATTAATTAATTAATTAATTTGGTTTTATAGAGCGTTTTTATAGGATGGCTGTGTCAGGTGGTCTTGTTTTATTGTATATATATATATATATATATACTTAACTCAAATGCATTTATTCAACACTGAAGAAGGGGTATTCCCGAAAGCTTTGTTTTATTAAAGTGAGTTTTTTCTTATTCTATTCGGTTTCTTGGATATCTTTGTACTCAGAATAGAAGGAATTCAGAACTGTAGTTGAAGATTGTTTCTTTGCCACTATCAACATGATCAGGATATAATCAGATAATGTGAGCCATCACCTATGAAGCGGCTATTACACGTGGGCAGCTGTCTCCATCATCTTACACTTCTACTGCAGATGTTACACTGGAGTTAAAGATGATGTGCAACCTGTTTCATTACCAGTGCTGTGCACTACCTTACATACAGTATGTGTAGGTGGCTGCTAGGTTGGGCTAGACAAACCTGGTAGTTCAACCAGTGTGTCTGTACTCTCAATATCCACTCTATGTAGGTGTGCACATAGCCATTTGGCCCAGCCCTGTAACAAGGGGTCACTACACATTTGCATAACATGTACACATGCACAGCTGTTATTGCTTGCAAACGATAGTAGAGAGGTGGATATTACATGTGCTATGTGCATGGATAGTTACCTGGCTCTTCCAATTATCTTTGTTATCATGCTGCTAACCTGTCAGATGAATACTAATGCTATGTATCTTGTCATTGAGTATTGTAGTTGCCAATAGATATAACTACTGTTTGCCTAACATATCAGAACTGCTATGTAGAATAGAATACTGATCTGCCTAGGCAACTATATATTACACAGTTATTGGCACAATATCCCACAATGCATGCCATATTTGCACGGTAAGCCCACCTTTAACATGTTCATCTTACTTACACACCCATACATATGTCAACTGTTACAATATAACAACATATACTACCCCCTGTTATAGCACATACTTGTTGGACAGTGGCTAGAAGCGAAATGGTGGGTTCCAAGCCCATAGCATCCCTTGTGGTGTATGTGGAGTGTGCCGTGTGACCTACAGCAGTATACACCATAGAATACTACAAGCATTACTACTACTCAACAATACATCGCTACAAGATAGCTATTTCCACTATATGCATTGATTACACTGTAATTCTTACAGTACAGAAACTACATACACAGACATACTACATGTTATACATACCGTCTTAGTAATCGGAGGTGTTATTAACTAGTGTACTACTCGTTTTCGGTTCATCTTTCCATGTTTTGTAATGTCCTACAGGCAGATACAGATGGTTTGAATGTGTGACAAGGCAACCTTTTATAGTTACTTATCAGTAACATGTGCTATCCCATTGGCTAATTGGTGTTCTTAAGTAGCTAATTACATGAACATCAGCTGCACTGCTACTGCCTTAGCCAATACCATAGCTACAGCGGAGTATAAGTGAGTACTCCACTTGGGCATTGTCCCTTTGCCTTACTTGTGAGGAAGTCAGCGTGGAGGTATTTTCCGGAATCCATTGCAACAGCTGTATTGAGATGAACAGTAATGTATTGTATGTAATGCCTAGAGGAGTTGGTCTAAATGTATGTTCTGCTGTTATATTTCTGAACATTGCTACTTGTGCAGGGTTTGTCTGTACCTAATACTTCTGCATATGTGTCAGTCTGGCCAGCTTGTTTGACCAGCTCAAGGCTGCATAGCTATGCATATAATGTTAGAGGGTTTACTGTATGCTTACCAGACATATTTAGTTTGTTGTTACTGTGTATCATACTGTGTTTATAATCAGTACTCTGTAAAACTTCCTGGTGTAAGGACCTTTCAATCCTCTGAAATGGGATTAGTTCATAGAAACCCTGTTACATCAGCAGCTGCTCAATTGTATAATGGCAACTATTTCACATAAGGCCATGTTAGTGTGTCTGTGTCCAGGTATGTTAAGGTTTCAGCAGATGTTGTACAGCAGTTGCATAATTGGCTATGGTATGACAGTATTTTTTGATGTAATTATTTCGGTTGTAGGGTAGATGTTGGTGGGTCTACATAGCACATGCATGTGTGTAGGAACCCCTTTTATACAACGTCTATATGTGTGTGGGTGTTCTTTCCCTATGTGAACACCTATCCCTTAGTGGACTAATATTATGGTAAATGCAGGCTGATTCATTAAGGCACTATTAAATGCTTCCTGTATAGCATGCAGGTACTGTTAGTCCTTGACTCCTTTTGGCAATACATCAGAATGTAATAAAGATTTGCAAAATGAAAGCTTTCTGTGTAATTCTGTCATGGATATTTGCAGTCAATGCAGTTGTGTTGGTGACTGTGTCCATAGAACATATTTGTAATAGCGTATTTGCTTATACTCTTCCTATGTTATGTTCATATTGTTTGGGAGGGGCCGAATGTGTGATTGCTATGGTCCATGTTATACTCAGATATGACCACTTCGGATGCTGTCCACAGACATGTATGTATGTGTGTGTATATATATATATATATATATATATATATATATATATATATATATATATATATATATATATATATATATATATATGTGTGTGTGTGTGTGTGTGTGCATGTATATAGATATATACATTATTGCATACGTTTATCTGTACCTCCATAGATGTGTAGATGTTTCTAACCTATCTATATATCTACATATATATGTAGACCTGTATATATTGACATGTCTCTATGTATCTCTCTCTCTCTCTCTCTAGATATATATATATATATATATATATATATATATATATATATATATATATATATATATATATATATGAGCGTACACCTATAATTGGGTACATGGCGGGTTGTCCTATTTCAACACATTCCTCCCTTTTGTGTTTTAACCTGTCTGCATACACAACTGGGATAGGTGCATCCCAGATAGCTTAGTGTTAGGTTAATCGGAGAATGGAGTACATGGTTGCGGGTTCTACTTCTGGAAGGTGTTATTATTTTTCCTCTCAGAGTAGGCACTGGTAGTGAAAGTGTGAATAATGCACATTTACGCGGTTGTGAGCAGGTTTGCCTGTGGTCTGTGCGACGTTAAGTAAAGGTCAAACGTGTGAAGCACTTCTCCGTTTACAATGTAGCAGCGCCGCTTACCGTCGCGCAAACACATGGAAACCTGCTTGCAACTGCTTAAGAGTGCTTTAATCCACCTGCATCCAAAAGCCCTTATTCTGGCCCTCAAAATAACCTAACAGCCCTTGCAGGTCTTGAACCCGGGACCAAGAACACCACAGTCACTGACCTTACCACTATGGCATCTGAGATATGCATGAATGTTATAGTGTTTAGAATATACATTGTACTACAAACATTCCTCACTACTGACAACATATGTGACAATCAGTTGTTGTACATATGTCTGATACATGTTAATATTCATATGTTTGTTAAAGTAGGTGTTGAAATAATGTGACATGACAGGGTGTATTATGAATGAGTATGGTTCTTGCTTTGTGTCCTTTTTATATTGTCCCCATACTCCATGTATGCCCCTCCGGTTCACTTATTGGACATCCGACCCAGGCCCTCCTTGATGCATGATTGCATTACCCATCATTCCTCCCCCACCCCAATCTTCACATACACAACAACCACCCCTTCTATGGTGACTTAGGTTAATATTAATTGTTATGATACCAGAGCTGCATGTGTTTTGTGCACACTCCAATTCCTTTGGAGTGCTCTGTGTCACGAAGTTTGTTCATAGATGCATATATATGTATGGCTATTGCTGTAACTGTATAATATATATATATATATATATATATATATATATATATATATATATATATATATATATATATATATATATACAGACATCCCTGAAATATATATATATATATATATATATATATATATATATATATATATATATATATATATATATATATTGTATTAGTTTGCAACAGTAATACATCTGTAGACTGGAATGTTTTGGTTCACAAACTACAGTACATTACATTGTGCTATACATATGTTTCACAAGGCCACTGTCCCATTTGTGATCATTACAGTGAAATGCATATGGTATAAGGTGTAGTCTCAGGACCATGAAACATGTGTACACCTCAGATGGCTTAGTGGTACATTCCATGATTATAGCGTGCATGGTCCAGGGTTTGATACCTGTGATGCTTTACAAATGTTTTTTACTGCAGAGTAAGGCTCATTTACGCAGTTGTAGGCATGTATAACAGTGTTTGTGTGACATTATAGCAGCGGTTAAACACAGTTAAACAAACGTTGTGACGTATAACCTGTGCGCACAAACACGGCCACATCCGCTAACTACTCCGGATATATACCTGTCAGTGATGTAACATCTCACTATGTGCTGTCATGACATTACATTCTCTGTTGACTGTACTCTCCTGCACACATGGGTTTATATGGGTGATTCGAATGTTTATTATACAGACGATTACTAAATATATCTGCAAGCTGTGGTTAAGGTATACTTTTGCACATGATAAACATCCCTACCTTTATCAAGATTGTAACAGATACTATGTGGATGCTGTAACCATTACACTGTTGACATTAATGTTGCTTCCGCCTATTTCCTATTTAGATTATTTGTATGTGTAAGCTAGGCTAAGCAAAGGGTGGTAGCCCCCTAACTCACTGAGCTTCACGTACTCATGACATAACAACATATAACGAAAGTACTGTGAGACAGTACATTACATTCCTAACTACATTAGGCATAGCCCTTCACTGACACACTTCAAGGGAAACCTTCTTGTGTGAATGGGTAACAGACTATACACCCCTGGGATCATGTGCCCCAGAACCATGCAGCCAGGGGGTGGGGAGCCTGTCCAGTTTGATAGCTGCAAGACCTGTTGGGGGAATTGAATGGTGTTGAATTGCCACATTTACATGCCCTGTTTAGATCACTAACTGCCCCTATCACCCTCCACAGCCCCAGTCTTCAACAGCTTCCTACAACTCTGCCTGGAATTGCTTCATTGGCTATGCTTGACAGAGGCTCATTTACTTCATCAATGGTATGGGGAAGGCCAACACACTGTTGCTATGCTTCTAATTGCCCTTGGGCAGATAGATAGTAGGCTATCTGTGCACCTCTAATGTGCAGGCCATCACAGCCATAATATGAGAATAAACAGACCTTCAAATCACAATATACAGTGTGAACTCACCATGTAGTCAGAAAACAGTTGAGTACAGCACAAACATACAGAACACTGATACGTAGTCACTCCAAATGCCTATCTTGGAAGCTAGAAGACTTGTATAAGGTTAATGCTTTCTATTGCTTACCACTAGGTTACCTATAGGGGAGATGAAAATCAAGCACAGATGGGGAACATGCATGCAATGATACCATACCGGCCTATGTGTCTGCCTTACACTTTGGAATACTGGCCAAGGTTGTTGGCACCCCCATGGTGCCTTATTTAGGAGAGTCCCAAAGGTGAATACCAGCTCCGTAAACAGCACAATAGCAGATTCAATGTGGTTTATGCTACTCAATACCAGGGGTTGAGATCACAATATGCATGCACTCACAGCACTCCTCAGGATGGACAACATCAACATCTGTGCATTAACTGTAATCTGTCTTAAGGCTCCTGAGAGCACACCAGCACTACCAGACTACAACCCATACCACACATTTCAGCCACAGAACATGGACTGACAGACATGGAGGGGCTGTATCCATATTCATCAGGGATACCTACACCTCCAGGTTAGTGGGGCAGCATGATACCTCTGTGATCATCCATGTACAGCTAACATCAACCACAACAGAAATTTTGAATGTGGCCTGCTATGGATCACCCTCCATGACCCAGGACCTCCACTCCACCTACCTGGAGACAGTGGAGAACACAGCAGTCCTAACACACACACCCTGGCATTGATCGATGTCAACTACCATACCATTAACTGGGAAATGTACTCCGGTACTCAATTCCGGGACCAGCGCTTCCTGGAATGTATCACCTTATATGCCCTGTATCAGATGGTAACCTCCCTAACGTGAGGTGGAAGGTACTAGATGTGGTCATCACCAACATGGGTAGGAGGTGCACCGCAGTGGAGGTTTACCGGTCACAGGTTAGATCTGACCATGAACTATTCACTGTTTCCACACCCTAGCATCTCCCCCACCCACAGGTACCACAGTGCATACCTTTCCTACAGCTAAATTTACACTACTAGTAACAGGGATGGCAGGTTTCACAGCCCCCATGCTAAGGGGAAACACTGCTCCAGATACAGACAGATTTACAAATGCTGTCTATAAGCACCTACATGGATGTATGGATCGTGCCATTGCTGGTAAACCAAGACTCACTCCTCCTAGACAAGGACACCTGGTGGACTTCTACAATAAACAGGCTATACTACAGATGTAGGACAGTGTTCCAGACACACAGCAAATCCCACGAAGGGCTGACATCCATGACCACTATTAGTATGATACATAGGTCCCTCATGACATCATCCAAGGCTAACATCAGCAGGAGAATACGCAAGGATTTGAAAGATAACCACAAAGCCTTCTTTGGCTATGTCAAGGATCTACGTGATGACACACAGATTTACACTGTGCCAGTGAAATATAGCACAATATATGCTGACCCTACTGATATCACCAACATCCTTGCAGATACATGCGGTACATACTTCACCCCCTAAAAAGCCCACAACACTACCCGTAAGGTACAGTATCCCAACCATCAGAGACACACAGGTGGAAATGGCCCTCTCTAACAGCAGAACACAGCATCAATGGAGGTAGATGTTGACCCAGACTGCATCTTGCAAACTGTACATGACAACCTGCCCCCCACCTAATTATGCATTCCTACCTCAGCCTCTCCACAGGCTACATGCCCATGCAATGGTGCGTGACAATGGTTATTCCACTCCATCACGGGTAAATCACAACTGACCATGGTAACTACCACCCCATAAGCCTGACTAGCCTGGTCTGCAATGGTATGGTTCACATCTTCATGACACTCATTAACAATAACATTGGTAACCTTCGGACATGTGACCCAACCCAGGGTTGACTGCATTTCATGCCTACTGAACCTGTTTTACATCTTACATACAGTCACCAAGACATTAGATGACAGGGGAGGTGGTTCACACATACTGTCTGGACCTCACCAAGGCTTTTGACACTATGCCCCACTCAGGTATTATGGATAAACACACCAGCCTGTACATTCACCCATACATCACAGGTTGGGTTGCCAACAGGCTTACACACAACCCACATGGTATGACTAGCAGTCTCCAGGTCCAACTCTTGAACAGTCACAACTGGTGTCCCACAGGACTCAGTCCTGGGAGCCCTACTTTTTGGCATATATGTCTCAGATGTACAGGCAAACACAGGTGGACAACGGCAGAACATGTTTGGCAATGACTGCAAACTGGGAGCCATGACTGATAGTCCAGCTGACATGGACATCTCTCAGGGGGCCTCACAGAGAACATCACAGGGTGCCACTGACATGGCCTCCAGCCAAGTGCCACTAACTGCATGGTCATTCCATTGTGGAATTGGCACCCACATATTAACACATGAGTGGCAACCACTTTAATACAGGCGAGGTAATGGGGTATCTGGGGACTAAGGTAGATAGTGATCTCCCCTGTGACAATCATATCTCCACAGTAGTTAGGACATCCTTCTATGTTGGCCACCTGACTACTAAAGGATTCCCATCTAGATATACTGGGGTTATAGTGCCCCTTTACTCATCACTCATCAGTCCCATCATAGGGTATAATAATCCATGTGGGATGTACCTCAGAGGACACGTCCAACAGCTGGAGGGGTCCACAAATGTACCTCACCAAGGGGAATACTGGCCTCCAACATATGGCCTATGCAGCTGGAATGAATAAACTCCTGCTTTACTTAGTGGCATCACGTTTACCCAGAGATGATCTCCGCTGACCAACACAGCCATGTCAAACTCTGGCTTGATGGATATGCTCCACCTATGGGAATCCATGTCACAGTGAGCCACACACTGTAGTGAGTAGACCTTGCCACAACAATAACTGGAAGATGCTGGAGGGACAGCTTCCTGTCACAGACACTCCCCATACTTTGGAACAACATCCCTAACTACATTTTACAGAGCCCCTCACTAACACTCTGCAAGAGAAACCTTGAATGGTGGATGGGGAACAGTAGATGCACCCCTGGGATCTCTCCATTGGCTCTGCTCCACAGAGGGATGGTTAATGACTCAATGGGGTGACAAATATTGACACATTTTGGCTGGCCTTATGAATGGCCTCTGGCAGTTGGCCAAGTACCTACCTATGAATCTATACATACATTATCTGCATATGCTGATAGCTTAGTTTACTGTTCAGGTGTTGACTTACCTTGTGCCACTGGCTGTTGTGTGTGCAATAGTTGAGGGCTGCCTATGTTGATTGCACACAGTGGACTGCCTATACATGACAATTTACAGGTAGTCTTGTGTGTGTGTGCCATCCATTTTTACTGTGTGTGCAGGTGGAGAAGGGTGTCAGTCCCTAGGTGCCTACACTGTCAGTGTGTGTGCTATACGTTCCCTCATTGCCAAGGCATGGGCATACTGAGCACACCTCCGGCTACCTACTGGAGCTGGCTTAGGGTGTTTGTGGTCTGAATACCTCTGTGCCTGTGGGTCCCTTGGCAATGGTGGTGGGCTGTGAGGGCATTCACCATTCTGTCCCTGCTGCAGCTGTTTCCGCAGGACCATATTGTGTAGCATGGCACACACTATGAAGATGTGGGCGCACGTGCTTGGAGAGTACTGCAAGGTTCCACCATATATGTCCAAGCAACAGAACCATGATTTCAGCATCCCAAACACACGCTCTATGATGATTCTGGTTTGTGCGTGTGCCTCATTATGGTGTTCCTGCATGGGTGTGTGTGCATTTCTGATGGGAGTCATCATCCACGGTTCCAGTGCATAGCCAGCAACCCCCACCAGATGGCCATTTGGGATGTCCCCCCTGGCAAATAACCGATACAGCTGTAAGGCATGCCAGATGTGGGAGTCGTGATAACTTCCAGGGCTGCCAGCACACACATCCATGATAATGCCCTGGGCATTGCCATGACCTGGCAGTTGATGGAGGGGTATCCCTTGCAGTTTATATAGCGCCTTCCCTGCTCACTGGGTGGTAACTTGATGTGTATGTGTGTGCAGTCTATTGCACGTAGTACCTCCAGGTATTCTGCCACATGGTGGAAAAGAAGCATATTGCTGGCCAACTCCTCCTGCATTCGGGGGAAGTATATGTACTCATTGGCATGTGGTAACATGGCATCCAGGAACTGGTGTAGTACCCTGGATGCTGATGCCTGTGAGATCCCCATGATATCCCCAGTTGGTCTTTGAAAGGTACCTGTAGCTAGTATTCTGAGGCTTACACATACCTTCGTATCCACTGGGATTGGTTCCCCTCTGTTCTGGCTCTGAGGTGTGACCAGCACAGCTCCACAAGTTGCTGTAGGGTGTCCCTGCCCACCCTGTAATGCTCTACTATTTCCAGATCATGTAGCAAGTTAGCCTGGGTCTGAACATTCTCCTCCTCCTCTGGTGCCTGCGGTGGTCATGTGCATCATCCTCCCCACCACCTTCAGTCTCCAACACATGCTGGTGGATCAAAGCTATGGCAGCCCCTAACATGTACATAATAAAAGTTCCCTGTCTGTATACACCACTGGTGCAGAGTGTATGGGAATACACAAATGTGTGTGAAGTGCTTTCAAACTTTATAGTATTGTGCTATGGATCCTGCTGATGTAAGTGGGTGTGTATGAACTATTCCAGCTCCTGCGTGTCTTAATTATGGGTTTTGCAATGAGTACTGCAAGTGTGGGGCCTTTACTGTGGAGATCTACTTGCCTGCCTTGATTACTCTGTTGCCCTTTAATTCACTTTTAGACCTGGATCCCCTCCCATTATCAGTCATGCATCCACCTGCCATCTTTCTTGTTTTGTACTTTCCCTACCCAGTCATGGCGAATTGTGCCTTGTAGCTGATATACTGCATATCGCCTTTGTTCTGTTTTGACACTTTGCTGTTTTCTTTGCAGTACAGCCCCCCCCTTCCCTGTTCTGCAGGTAGCTGCTTGCAGCCTTGTTAGCTGTTGTCAATGGCCCACTGTAGGCTCCTAGTTGTTAATTAGTCATTTGTACTCCAATTTCACTGCTGCAGCATTTTCTTATTTCTTTCCTATATCCTTCCTGTTTCAGCTGCAATGTGCGATGCGCATACCCGTTTACCGGGTTTACAAGCATTTTCATCTCCGTTCACATGCATACTCGGTTACCTTGTGTATTCTCAGCTAAGCATAGCTATGGGCAATTTGACACACCCCTATCCTGCAGCTTTGCCTATCTAGGGGCAGACCAGTTTAGCAATGCTCCAATGTGCTTACAGCAATGGTGACACATTCCTCTCTTGATGTCATCTTTATCTCAAGGGCTCACCTCTGTGTTATAATGCTACGCTGTTTTGTGCATCCTTACACCAGCGGGAAATCTGTGATTCACTATTACTCCTCTCATTTGCATGGCAATGCCTACTAATTCCTAGCTATTGTGCATAACACTGTCACTGCTCCTTAGCAACCCTTGCGCCACGAGTATGGTGTAGCATGCCTGCCATTGACTATTATGGGGAAATCGTGATATGTGTTTCACTGCAGTTTTATTCTATATTTTTATATATTCCTTGCGATCCCCTTTGCGCACCGCTGCCCTGCGCTTCCACGTCGCGATAGTGCGACTATATATATTTAATGTTAATTTTATATTTTGTACATGTTTTTTATGCCAATGGCTATATATTTAGCCAGTGGCATATATTAACATTATAATACATGTGTTTGGTCGGCTGTCATGGCTCCGATTTTGTTTGCAAAAATGTAAACTGTTTTCTACAGTTTACATTTCTGCTTGCTTACACTACACCTGCACCACTTCCTGAATCGCTACATACCTTAATTTGCATGCTACACTGCTGCACATGGGGTAATTAGCATACAAGGCTCAGGAGTTGTGCGGGCGTAGCGTACGCAGGTAGTGCACGTGGAAACAGCTCATACCTGAATCGCTCGGCTGCCATATTTGGTGTTATATCGCCGACGCTACGGCTGCACCTGGCGCAAGCTTCATGAATCCCGGGGAAGCTTGGGCACAAAGCCTTTCAGTACTTTCCTGCTGTTGAAGAATATGCTCCAATGATGCTTGCAAGGATAGACCATCAGCTTGTGCTTTCCTTAGTTAGGCAAATAAGTTCCCTTTGTTAAAAAAACCTTCCATTTTCTTATATTTTAATGACATTTTATTAATGTGCCTGAAGTTCGTGTTTTACTGATTGACTTGTCGTGCTTTCTGATATTAAATTTGAGTTTAAAAGAAGGACTGAGCTTTATTTCCTCCACTGGCGCTTTTTTGCTTTTCTACTTGGTGACATTTTATTACTTTCTTCTTCAGGAAAGTAATTTTAAAGCCAGGATGTTGTATTTTATTGGATTGTCTGAAGACTATAATGTAGTTTTAAACTGAGCACTCATTGTTTCTGTCAGCTTAAAAGTAGTGTTAACTAACTGATAAAATATTTTCTGTGGAGAAATGTGTTTTTATTTTTCCATTGTGGGGCTGCCATCATGTTTGAAAATGCTTTTTACTGTGTTCTTTTTCTGTCAAAAAAACAAAAAACACAACTTTTGTGGGCTAGTATTTTTAAAGACATTTTTTGCTCATTTTCCCCATGATAGAGGTACCATTTTTTACTTGACCATGGAACAAAGTGTCACTCTCATGGTCGGTTCTTCTGCCAGCCACAAAAAGAAAAAGCTAAACAAACAGTCTTTGATGAGCGCAGTTGATCTGGCTTACAATAAATATTTCAAAAGAACTGAAAGATTGGACTACAGAGAGTCTTCCTTTTGGCATTTTGGCTTATTTTTACTCTTCACTTCACAGGTCATGACCCACTACATATGCCAGTGACCTTCTTCCATGGGAAATAGACTTGCTCAATCCAGACTTCAGACCTCACAACATGGATGCAAATGACCCCTACCAGCCCACCAAGGCAAAAGTAAGATTTTCTGGATTTTTTAGTCTCAAATAAAGAAAATGCTTGAAGACCAGTTCTGCATCTTTCTTCCTTAAACCTGTTTGTGATAGTGACCACATTCAAAATGATGTCACTTGACAACCTGTTGCCTCTTTTTCCTCTTTCATGTTTCCTGGTAACACTAGACTTAAAAGATGCTTATCACCATATTCCTATTATTCAGACTTCAGGCATTTCTTAAGGTTTTGTATAGCTGGATCAAATTATCAGTACTCTGCCTTACCCTTTTGGACTATCCACTGCACCAAGAGTGTTCACAAAGTCTCTAGTTCCATTTATAGCTGATTGCAGGCTACAGGGTATCCACATTTTTCTGTATTTAGGCAACTTGCTTATCTTTGCAGAGTCTTTTTCAACATGCCAGGAAACTCTCTCTCTTGGGTGAGAAATCTCTTGTACAAACTGGGATTCCAAGAGAAAATTCAAAAGTCTTTCCTGACTGCCTAACACAGGATTGTGTTCCTGGGGTGACACCTAGACACCTCAGTTCAAAGACCTTCTCTTCCACAGGAAAAAAATAGATCTTTATTTACATCTATTTCTAAGGTTTTCCACTCAGACTTCAGTCACTGTGAGGGAATACCTCAGGATTTTGGGTATCATGGCATCTATGATTCTAATGATACCCCTGGCAAGACTCCACATGAGAAAGATACAATGGCATCTAAATTCTCTTTGGCCCCAGTATCAACACCCTTTATCTTTTCAGATCCCACTACTGGAGTTTGTCAAAAGAGAAATCAGGTGGTGGATACAACAGATATTCTTAAATTCAGATCGCTCTTCTCCCTCCCTGCTCCAAAGCAGTCAGTCACCACAGATACTTTGGACTTTGCTTGCAGAGCAGTTTCAGGTGGGATAAAAGTGCAGAGGGTGTGGGACACCATAGAGAGATGCAAGCATATAAATATCAAGGAGATGCTTGTTCTGATCAAGGCACTCAATTCTTTCAACCATTATTTGGTCCCCCAGACCACTTCAAGTGCTTACAGACAATATCACAGTGATGTGGTACATCAACAAGTAAGGGGGAACCAGGTCATAGCCCCTTTGCAGACTAGTCATGTTAACTTAGGATATAGCTTCACAGCACAATCTCACTCTACAGTTTTCCTATATTCTTTTAGAGCAAAATTGTGTGGCAAACACGCTGAGCAGGACCAGGGCAGACCCTCATAAAAGGAAACTAGATTCAGGGATCTTCCAAGATTTGATCCATTTGTGAAGAGTTCCTCAAATAGACATCTTTGCCTTCTCTTTGAACAATCAGCTGTCAAAATTCTGTCCCAGGACTCCATACAAGAAGGGTTGGAAGACAGATGGCTTTTCTTTTCTTTTCTTTGGACAGGAATGTTTTTATAGATCTTGCCACACTTTTCACTAATATTCAGGGTACTTCTGAAAATTCATAAGGAATCCCCCAGGATCATTGTGGTGACTTCCTTCTGACCCAGGCAACTGTGGTTCTCATTTTTTTTGGAAATGACCAGGGGCAATTACCACAAGCTTCCTCACAGAACAGATCTACTCACACAAGAACAGGGGTGTTTGATACACCCCGGTATCGATCATATTCTATTGACTGTCTGGATGACAGGGTCTTAATTCCTTTTAGGCACCTGTTTTCTAAGAACATGCAGTAATTACTAATGGAGGCAGGAAAGCCTGCTACTAGAAAATCATATATTAGCAAATGGAAAAGGTTCTAGCACCATACAGGGCTCTTTGTTCTCTGGTTTTACAATATTTTTGTGAGTTACTATCCTATGGCCTTTCTTATTCCTCTATCAATGTTCATTTATTGGCCATTTCAGCATGTCTACCACTGGATTCTCCCCTTTCAGTGCAGTTGCACGCCAAAATGTTCTTGAAAGAAGTTTTGCATAAGAGGCCTCCAGGAAAATTAGTGGTCCCTCCTTGGGATCTTATTTTTTGTGTTAGAGAAGCTAACACTTGGCTGACTGGAGCTTCTTAACATGAAAAACAGTTTTACTGATTGTTCTGACCTCTGAAAGAAGGGTATCTGAGTTGCAAGCTCTTATGGTGAGTAAACTCCACTTCATTTTCCATAAGGACAGGGTTTCTCTGAGAACTAATCCTTCTTTTATTCCTAAAGTGGTATCCAAGTTTACTTTAAGTCATACTATCCATCTCCCTGTTTTCTTTCATGAACCTAAAAATGAGGAAGAAAGGATACTTCATAATTTGGATGTCTACAGACAACTCAGGTACTACCTTGACATAACTAAATCTTTCATATATTTGTATCAATTGTTTATTACTTGTGAAGGTGAGAAGACGGGATGACATATCAAAACAGACTATTTCCAAATGGTTATCTAAGGCTATTTCCTTTTGTAATACTCACCATGACAAATCTATTCCAGGTAGGGTTCAAGGTCCACTCTACAAGGACCTTGGCTTCTTTTATGGCTTTTTGAAAATGATTGGATTCTAGAAGTATTCTAGAATCTGTGAATTGGTCCTCTGTACATATTTTTACAAAACACTATAAGCTTGATTCCTTCTCTAGGTCTAAATTATGCTTTGTTAAGACCATCATCCAGGAGCTTCTGGACCCTTCGCCTTCCTCCTCCCACATACAGTTATCTATTGTAATGTAACCATATAGCTAAGGCTACTGCAACAGTGATTAATATGAAGAATATAATACAATTGTGTAAGTTGAACTTGCCATAACAGTAGATGTTCAAATGATCACTGCTGCAGAAGCCATTCCCTCCATCCTCCTTGTTTCAGTGTGTTTTTTATGCTATGTTGTGGGCATTTATTTTTTGTTATTCCTAGCCTTGTCCTTTCAGGGGTCAGCCTCCCACTCTCTGCTGGCAGAAAAGCTCTGAAGGGCTTTAAGCACAAACTTGTCTTTTAGTAGCTCAGATTGAGCTGCTTGACAGTTTGGGTATGTGGAAGGTGCCCTGAAGCTTTGGAAGCTGACCAGCCATTATATCCTTTATAGCTAATAACAAAAAAGGAGTATGGCTGGTATAAGGCAACAAAAAAACAACACAAATCAGTCACCAAGTGCAGCAAACCACAGCTGAATTCCAAACACAAACCAAGAAACTGCCACAACATGTTTCCTGTGAATACTAAAATGGGAACAAAGCTTCTAGTTAAAACCAAGTTTTAATGTAGAAAACTGCCACAACATGTTTTCACTGTTAATACATTAACGTTGCTAAATATCACCACACATTTTCGTAAGAGTAGCACTCAAACTTCATCAGATGAAAAAATCTTCTGAGTATACACCTCCCTTTTTGTAACCTTTCAATTAATCAATTAAATCAACAATTCAATTAATATTTAAAGAAACATGCTGTCATACAGTTAAATGCAATGTTAAAATCATCCCTTTCATAGTAAAAGAATTTAAAACCAAATAGAAAATATGTTACTGATGAATACCAATTCATTTCATGTTTAAATATAAACTGAACAGATAAATAAAACTGTATTATCATATAAACTACCATTAGAATTCAGTACTGAAAATTATACAAAATATATATTAAGTGTATATTTTGCTTGATGCCTATTTCACAATTTCGCTGTTCTAAGCTTAAGCAAGGGAACAATAGAAATATATTCATTCATGCCCGGGTATTTGTTAGCTTCAAATACCACTTGCCAGTATGTCTCCCTAAAGTCCAGTCTGGTTTCCCAGGGGCCTCCCCTCGATTCCCTAGACATCATTTCTACCACAAAGAAATGGTATTTTGCTTGGGGGCATGAAAGAGTGTGTTTAAATAGGGCATTTCTAGGATTGCCCTTCTGGATATCATTCATATGTTCATATATCCTACATTTGAGGGTTCTCTCAGTCTTGCCTATATAAAATCCTTCACACTCTTTACATAGAGCTACATAATCTAGCCCCTGAGAATTGCAGTTGGAATAATTATAAGCCTCTATCCATTTCTTCCTAGCTGTTATAATTACTTTCTGTTGTTGAAGAATATATTTACATTGTGGGCATGCCCCACATTTATATGTTCCCTTAGATTTATTGGAAAATATGGAAGGGGAGTTGTTACCTTCTAATAAGTTCTTTATATTGAACCCCTTTCGAAAAACCGTTTTAATGGTCTTCCGTTTTAAATTTGGTAAATCCGTATATTCATTAAATTTAGCCCATTCACTTTCAACTATATTTCTTATAGTGTAGGCATTGGCACTAAAATTGGTAATGAACACATTATTGTATGCAAAACCTACTTCACATTGCTCTGGACCTGTTGGTACTGTAGTTTGTATTAGTACAGTCCCTAAAACAGATTTAAATGTCCCTTGTCTATTGTCACATACCTCCCTTTGTATATCCATTATTAATTCCAGAGGGTATTCCCTCTGCTGGAACATTTCCGTGATGTCATACTCTTCCAAAAAATCTACTTCCCAAGATGTCATGCGACAAGCTCAAACATATTGTCCCTTGACTATGCTCTTTTTTTGATATAATGGATGTGAACTACTAAATCTAATATAAGTATTTGAGAAGGTGGGTTTCCTGTATATACTGGATTTGAACCCTTTCTCTGTCACATGTAGAGAAACATCTAAATTAATTAACAAAATCCATGGTCACTTGATAGGTAAACCTTAAAAATGTAGTACTCTGATTAATATAATTAATGAATTCCTGGAGGATTTCATCTGTACCAGTCCAGAAAATACATATGTCATCTAGGAATCGGGTGTAAAAATTCCAAAACTCAACATATTTACTATCATGGATGAATTTCTTTTCCCATACAGACAGAACCATGTCAGCATAAGTGGGAGCACAATGGGCTCCCATGGCCACCCCATATTCCTATGCCCTATTTAAACACACTCTTTCATGCCCCCATGCAAAATACCATTTATTTGTGGTAGAAATGGTGTCTAGGGAATCGAGGGGAGGCCCCTGGGAAACCAGGTTGGAATTTAGAGAGACATACTGGCAAGTGGTATTTGAAGCTAACAAATACCCGGGCATGAATGAATATATTTCTATTGTTCCCTTGCTTAAGCTTAGAACAGTGAAATTGTGAAATAGGCATCAAGCAAAATATACACTTTATATATATTTTGTATAATTTTCAGTACTGTATTCTAATGGTAGTTTATATGATAATACAGTTTTATTTATCTGTTCAGTTTATATTTAAACATGAAATGAATTGGTATTCATCAGTAACATATTTTCTATTTGCACCAAGAAATGCCAAATACTTCAAAAATAGAACACAAAGAACAAGAATGGCAGAAAGTCGCTGAAAAACAATGCACAAACCGCAGGTAATAGCGTATGAGAATTTAATTTCCGCTTTCGTCACAACTTCATCAGAATACAATGAAAGTAAAATTCAACCAGTTTAAATAACCCAATCAATTAAAATGCAATTAATTTAAACAAACAACACAAAAAACACACAAGTGCTAATGTTGATAGTAATAAAAATACTTATACATTAAAACAAGACATTAAATCTATATCTTTATTCATGACTAGTTTACGGTGTTTTAAAAAACACTTCAAATTAATACTTTCATTAAGTCCTGGAAAACTGTCTGATTTTAGTTTAACCTGACAAAGACACTCCCGTTGTTCAATGTAATTCTTAAAGTCCCCAGCCCTCTTGTCAGATTTACATTTTTCCAACACAGAAAATAAAAATTTTTTATGGACAGTGCACAAGATGGAATACTTATATAAAGCATTGTTATGATCTTTAACTTTGATGGCATACAAGTGTTCTTTTATGCGTGTGGCTAGGGTTCTCGTAGTCATCCCTACGTAAAAAGCAGGGCAAGAGGAACACATGCTAACATATACAACACCACAAGTATTACAATCAACAAATTCAGATACTTCTATAATCTTATCATGGGTAATAATATTAATATAAGGTCCCTCAGAAATATACCGACAAATATTGCAATGCTGACAACGAAACATGCCTTTTTTCTTTATCAAAGATGAAGATTGATTAGTAATGTGATGCTCCAAAATACTCTTAAGGGTATTGGTTTTACGAAACACAAATTTTGGTTCAGACCCGGCAATCTGAAAGATGTCACGATTGCCTTGAATAACTTTCCAATTGTTCTGAACAATATTTTTGATCTTATAACTATCACTGCTCATATCCAAAGAACACACTATGTCATTACTAATATTGTGGTATTTACCCATATTGAATGTGTTCTGAAAATTATGAGTACCATGAAGTATAGCAGGGAAATGGGTGGAACGTTTGTTGTATACTTCATTTCCCGTATTGAATAAAAATTGTTCATCATACCCTCGCTGTGTAAACAAAAAAACTATAAAATGGAATTCAGTAATTAATATATCCTCTTTGGTTGTCATCCGACAGGCTCGAATGAATTGCCCTCTGGGAATATTTCTCCTAATATGTTTAGGGTGACCACTGTTGTTATGTAAATACCCATTTGTAAAAGTCTCCTTTCTGTAAATTTTACTTTGGAATTTTTGTTCCTCAAAATCCCACCAAATATGGGTATCCAGAAAGTTGACCGCCAACCCTGCATCACCTAATGTAAATTTAATGTAACTAGAAAAAGAGTTGACCTGGCTAATGAAGGAATGTACGGTATCGTTACTACCCTCAATGATGAAAAACAAATCATCAATAAATCTACAAAAAAAGAGAATGTTAAACGTCTCTTTTAAAACAGGAATAAACTCTAGTTCCCACCAGGCCATGACCAGGTTGGCATAGGCGGGTGCTGCAGGAGACCCCATAGCTACACCACGTTTTTGTTTATAATATGTGTTCCCAAACATAAAAAAGTTATTCTCCAAAATGATATCCAAAAATCTACATATCACAGAAATAATAGAATTATTAAAGAGATTCTTTTTAACTAAATAACTACGAACTGCATCCACCCCCTCGTCATGAGGTATACATGTATATAGTGAGATGACATCCATAGTAAAAATGACGTGCTTGGTAGAATCAAAAAGAACCCTGTTAGAAAAGACTCTCATCTTTTCTAAAAAATGCCATGAATCCTTAATAAAAGACGAATTATCATGTAACAAAGACCCCAAAACAGCATCAATAGTAAGGGAAATTCCTTCAGTAACTGAATGTGGGGAAGACACTATAGGACGTAACGGAGGATCAAGTAAATCCTTGTGGGTTTTGGGAACTCCAAATATGACACCAATTTTAGGTTTATCAACAAAACAAAAATTGTACAAGCTAAAATCAATTTCACCAGACATAAGAGCATCATAAAGATGTGAATGTACTACCCTAAAACATCTTAAAATTTCAAAAAAAGGACTAGGTTCATATTCACTAGAATTATCTAACATCTTTAGCATGCTGGAATTATATCGCTCGTGCTCCATAATAACGATATTGGAACCCTTATCGCTTTTCATGAACCTAAATTGCCCTGTGAGGGCTCTTAAGTCCCGTAGAGCTTTCCTCTCTTGCACTGACAAATTATCACAAAAATAATTATTAGTTTTAAACAAATGATCAATGTCTTTAATACATAAATCCTCAAAGGTCTTAATGGTGTGATGAAGGCTGGGAACAAAACAGGAAGGCTTATTAATACAGTTCTTAACTTCAGGTATGTCATGCATTAAAAAAGACAGGTTTAATTTTCTTGTGAACTTTTTCAAATCAATGACAGTTTTGCTATAATTAGCCCTATTACTAGGAATAAAATTAAAACCGTATTTTAAAACAACTAGTTCAAATTTACTAAATGAATGATCAGACAAATTAATTATACCAAAACTATCTGGATAACCACTTAGGCTTCGTCCCCCGACGAATTCGAGCCCAAAAAAGTACGGCTTCTAGTTAAAATGGAGCTTTTTGTACTGTCGACACAATGTCCTTTTTTATTATTTTTGTTGCTAGTGTTGGGCTCAATAGAGGTAGATAACAATTTCCTTTTATTACTTATATTAGTATCAAAGCTGTCTTTAGTGTTATCAACTCTCGTGACAGCTTCTTGACTAGTGGTAGCTTCTTTGTCTAATGACTTATTTTGCAAAATGTCAACACATGATGAAACAACAGGTGCCAAAGGTGGAAATTCTGCATTGTAACCGCTAGAACCTTTATTGAACCCATGTGTGGCAGTAGTAGTTCTAAAACTGCCAACTTGAATGTTGACATGAATATTAGAGACTGCATCAGCGTAATTGCGCCTGTTAAAGGACTGGCCTTGTTTGTGAAAATCGTGATTACGTTGATTAGGGGCATACTGGCTGTAAGCGGTATTGTTACGGTAAGATGCAATGTCTCTTTCCATCTTAGATTGCTTTCTGCTAGTAACATCTTTAGAATGTTGAAACAGCTCCTTAGTAAAAAATGAATACAGTGTGTTTAAATCTTCCCCCGACAGTCGACCTCTAAAGCCAGACTCTAATTCTTTAATGTCATTCAATATTAAAGACACTTTTTCTACATTATTGTCAATAAGTAACTGTAAAAAGCGGAGCCCAGCTTCATTGAAAAAAACGATCAAAGAATCAAACATGGGGTGTCCTATGTTAACACCGTTTGGACACTTAAAGAAACGTAAGCCTTTAGGTACAATCCCTAGTTCTATACATTTGGCAAAGTAACAGTTCTCTAAATCCAAAGACTTGTACCTTTTTAACAACTTCAATAAGAGGTTACGTTGGCTGTTTGACTGACCGTCATCATTCATGGGGGAAATCCGCTTAAACATGTTAAAAGGATTATCATTGCAATTAAGAAGTTCAGCACAACTGGCGTTGTCAGAGCCGCTGGAATTGTTATAAACTCGTTGTTTAATGGCAGTTCGCGAATCCGGAAGTAACGGACTGCCAAGATTAATAACCGTTGGTAATTCTCCACAAGCCACGACTGGGCTAGATGCTTCAATAGTCTCCGTCGAGCTACTGGCTTTCGCCACCAAGAATTTTAATGAGCATTGTATATCAATTAAAGTAGAAACAAGCAACCGGTTAACTTTATCAGTTTCTTTTTCAGTCCCTGATGTCGGTGTTGAATGTACCGACAAATTCATCAAAGTCTCATCTGCAACTTCTGCCATGGTCAGGCAAAAAACACAAATACACCAAGAAATGCCAAATACTTCAAAAATAGAACACAAAGAACAAGAATGGCAGAAAGTTGCTGAAAAACAATGCACAAACCGCAGGTAATAGCGTATGAGAATTTAATTTCCGCTTTCGTCACAACTTCATCAGAATACAATGAAAGTAAAATTCAACCAGTTTAAATAACCCAATCAATTAAAATGCAATTAATTTAAACAAACAACACAAAAAACACACAAGTGCTAATGTTGATAGTAATAAAAATACTTATACATTAAAACAAGACATTAAATCTATATCTTTATTCATGACTAGTTTACGGTGTTTTAAAAAACACTTCAAATTAATACTTTCATTAAGTCCTGGAAAACTGTCTGATTTTAGTTTAACCTGCCAAAGACACTCCCGTTGTTCAATGTAATTCTTAAAGTCCCCAGCCCTCTTGTCAGATTTACATTTTTCCAACACAGACAATAAAAATTTTTTATGGACAGTGCACAAGATGGAATGCTTATATAAAGCATTGTTATGATCTTTAACTTTAACTAAAGTTATTCAAGGCAATCGTGACATCTTTCAGATTGCCGGGTCTGAACCAAAATTTGTGTTTCGTAAAACCAATACCCTTAAGAGTATTTTGGAGCATCACATTACTAATCAATCTTCATCTTTGATAAAGAAAAAAGGCATGTTTCGTTGTCAGCATTGCAATATTTGTCGGTATATTTCTGAGGGACCTTATATTAACATTATTACCCATGATAAGATTATAGAAGTATCTGAATTTGTTGATTGTAATACTTGTGGTGTTGTATATGTTAGCATGTGTTCCTCTTGCCCTGCTTTTTACGTAGGGATGACTACGAGAACCCTAGCCACACGCATAAAAGAACACTTGTATGCCATCAAAGTTAAAGATCATAACAATGCTTTATATAAGCATTCCATCTTATGCACTGTCCATAAAAAAATTTTATTTTCTGTGTTGGAAAAATGTAAATCTGACAAGAGGGCTGGGGACTTTAAGAATTACATTGAACAACGGGAGTGTCTTTGGCAGGTTAAACTAAAATCAGACAGTTTTCCAGGACTTAATGAAAGTATTAATTTGAAGTGTTTTTTAAAACACCGTAAACTAGTCATGAATAAAGATATAGATTTAATGTCTTGTTTTAATGTATAAGTATTTTTATTACTATCAACATTAGCACTTGTGTGTTTTTTGTGTTGTTTGTTTAAATTAATTGCATTTTAATTGATTGGGTTATTTAAACTGGTTGAATTTTACTTTCATTGTATTCTGATGAAGTTGTGACGAAAGCGGAAATTAAATTCTCATACGCTATTACCTGCGGTTTGTGCATTGTTTTTCAGCGACTTTCTGCCATATTTTCTATTTGGTTTTAAATTCTTTTACTATGAAAGGGATAATTTTTACATTGCATTTAACTGTATGACAGCATGTTTCTTTAAATATTAATTGAATTGTTGATTTAATTGATTAATTGAAAGGTTACAAAAAGGGAAGTGTATGCTCAGTAAATTTTTTCATCTGATGAAGTTTGAGTGCTACTCTTACGAAAATGTGTGGTGATATTTAGCAACGTTAATGTATTAACAGTGAAAACGTGTTGTGGCAGTTTTCTACATTAAAATTTGGTTTTACCTGGAAGCTTTGTTCCCAGTTTATTATTCACAGGAAACGTGTTGTGGCAGTTTCTTGGTTTGTGTTTAGAATTCAGCTGTGGTTTGCTGCACTTGGTGACTGGTTTGTGTTGTTTTTGTTCCTTTATAGCTAATGCTACTGCAGTAGTGATCATTCGAACATCTACTGTTATGGTAAGTTCAACTTACACAACTGTACTTTATCCATTACCTATATCTTGTTTCCTGTTCACTCAAGTGATTTTTTTTGTCAAAATATTGGATTTTATGCAAGGGGAAATGATTTTCATGGTGGAATTTAATGCTGTCACATTGTGGAGTAGCTTAGATGCGCCCTGTCATGTCTGTGTATTTCTCTGTGTGATGAATAATCCCTACAGAGACACTGACAATGTGTGACTAACCTCCATGAGATTTTTAATCAGAATGAATGCACTTGAAGGAAAGTGTACCACACGACATGTACCCTCCTGTATCTAGCTCATTAATATTTAAAAGTCATATGTCCCATAGTCTGTGTTAACAAAATCCAATCCACAGGCCTCTTGATATAGGTAAGTACATTAATGGGTTTTGCAGAGGCATGAGCCTCTTAGACTCAGGATTTTCTTAAATACCGTGCAAGGTGACTTGCACCCATTTAATTTCTTCCCATAAAACAGCAGTCATAATTGATAAGGCCTACTCTGCACCAAATTTTGATCAGTGTGGTTCCCTAGTAGTCATTATCATGTTCCTCCTTTTAGTCTTAAGTTGTTTATTATTGTGGATTCCCTGTGACTGTTAACATCAACCCAAGGATGTGGAGGCACCCAGCTTTCTACACTAACCTGACAGACCTTAAAGACTGGCTCAGAATGCAGGTTGAGATTTTTAGCTAGTTTACAAAGCCGTCCCTGTATACCACGCACTCTAGAAATAATCTGCTACTCCTCTGCTATCAAGTGCTTGTTTGATCCTTGGTCTCAGGAAATGGGTGCCACAGAGTCATTAAAATGTAAATTTTGTTCAAGCAGTGTACTCTGACAGAAGGCTTTTGTGAGAGGGATCAAATTGCTCTAACGTTCAAAGAAAATATTGCCTTATACTGGCCCCCAACTAGAAGAATGCTTTATAGGTTCATAGGTTTATACCAAACTAGAGATATATCAATTATGTTAGGCTTAGCCCACAATGCCATAGAGTAAGAACCCTTGAAGGTGAGATAATAGTTTAAAAGATCATGATAGTAGTTATAATTAATGTGGGAGATGTCAATTTGCTATTTCCACATTGGATTATGCTTCAAGGAAAGTAAAACAGGGTGAAGTCAGGGGAAAATATAGGAAAAGAGAAGCAGAGAAGGAATAAAAAATGTGATATCATTTAGTTTTGCATGGTTAGAAGTTTGTAGCAAGTGATTCCTGGGATAAAAGGCTATGCTCCCAGTCATTCTGTTGCTGGGATTTTACATTTTGCACTAGGGTTTGTACAATATGTAGGAGAAGCTTGTTGAGTAGCAGAAGGCAGTGATACTGGTGGATTTAACCCTGAATTAAAACTTCTTAGTATTTTCCTATAGAACAATGTTTTTGGGATGGGTATTATCTGAAGAGCATTTTTTGAGGATAAGGATATCACAGTTTACTGGGAATTCCATAGCTCAGAAGACAAGGCACAAATCATGTCACAGAGTCGATACACCACAGAAAATAAGGTCTGTTTTTTTCATCTATGCAGATAAGAGTGATGTTGGAGTTTAATGCATTTCTTGTTTTGCTTATGACAGAAGGGAACAGTTTTCTCTATAAACTCATATGATTCATAAACATTCCATGGTTAGGATTTAGTATGATTCAACCATTTATGGCTTTCAAAAAGACTTGATAAAATCTAATAGATTGGTTTTGTCAAGGACCCGAATTATAGATGGATTACTGGGACTAGGGAAGATGGTCTTGAGGCAAATGGTGCTAGATAAATAGTCCAATTTAACAAGGGAAGGGAAGAGAATAATTGGGCAGCTAAGCAAAGGCAACAGTTGATTATTGGATATGAAGTTGACAATGTTGAGAAAGACCTGGGAGTAACAACTGTTGAATGTGTAGGTGAACCAGCTATTATTTGGTTTGCCTGTAGCTGTTGGAACATGTTTAGGTATCCAGTATGTTTTCTAAAGACATAGAGAGACACCTGTGATTACTGATAATTTCAGCATTTATTTATCTGAATGTATCTGAGCTGTACTAACTCAAGGTTGAGGTCACTTGGAATGAGATGCATAGGCATGAGATATCTAATAAATATGGATACACTCCTGCTGTCGCTAGTAGTCCTGAACAAGTGATAGGCGGTGAATCCAGGAGTAGAGAGAGTGCCTTCTGTAGACAAGAACCAGGCTTCAGTTGCTATGCAAATGTATATGTTCTCTAGATAGAGGGCAGTTTCCAACTTAGGCATTTTGCCTGTGAGGCTTCTTGTCTTCAGCAGTGCCACCCTGACATCTGGAAGTTCAGAATTTAATAGGGTGGCATGTCTAGTCATTTCTCTTTGGCTAAACAAGGCACTATAGGGGTGTACAAGGTTTTTGCCAGTATGCACAATCTCTTAGAGGACAGGTGCAGCCCATCTCTAGCAAAGCGTGTAAGTCCATCTGCCATGTTCTCTCCGCTGTCACAAACTGGATCAATATAGAACAACACCATTTACATAGCTAATTGTTGAAACCAATGATGATTGATTTGCTTTCAGACATCATTCTAGGTGAGAGCAGAATACTACATAACACAAAGAATTTCTTCTCGTTAAGAACCTATGAGCGATGTTCAAGCTGTTAAGTCTTAATTTGCACCACAGAAGAGTTGCCAGTTGGGCATAAGTACAGTATTTACAATTATTTGAGCAGCTGTGGCAGGTATCAAGTTGTTTAAATGAATGTGCATGAATGTGCTTATTCATTCATTTATTTATTTATTTTTGCAGCGGTTGCTCAGGGTACCAACTGACCTCATTACAGCTCTGCAGAGATGTACTGAATTCAAATTTATCAACAAAAGCAATTAAACAGTGTGTAATCAGGAGTTTTCTAAATGTGGAGGGAGTCTCTTCAATGACAGAAATATGTGTTCAAGATATTAAAGTAAGCAAGTGCTTTTTTTGGTTGTAAGAAATACAGGATTTACACTAGAATTCAAGAAGAAAGGCTGGACAAAAGCAAACTTATTGTTAATATGCTGTGATCTTGGATTGCTGCAGTAGGGGTGGTGTATAAAAGTGCACTGATCATATTATCTGTAGAATTAAGATATTTTGCTTATTTGTTTACAACAGTGAATGTCTAGCTTAATGCTTTTGGCTTAAGCTATAAACAAGTGATTTGTGTAAGCTACAAGGCATGAAAAATAAGACAAAATGATGAAAGCCGTGAAATTCCAAGGTTATTACATCTGCAAAGATATTAGCTTGTTTTTTTTTCCCATTACCAAATGTTCAGTGGGGGTCAACAAGTCTGCTGCCTAGGCAGCTGTGCATTCTGTTCTGAATTAAATTTACAAGCATGAGTTGCTACGTATCTTTACATGGAAATGAGCTGTCTGCATTTACAAGCAATTAATTTTGAGAGTTCTGAACATCCTTTGCTGAGGGAAATGCAAAATATAAATGTACAATCACAAGCAGTTCAATGAAAAATAAAATTTGAAATTATGGGAAGTGAATAATGGATAGCAGCCTCTCTAGCAGCTTTACTACTTTAACACATTTAATAGAACATTGTACAATTTAGTTTTATGATGCACTTTTTCTTAGGACTAAAAGTTAATGTTTTCTGAAAGTTTACAAGCTGTTTTTCACATTTGAAAGGGGAACAGGCAGCAATCAGTGTAAGTGGAAATAGGCTGTAGCATGGGTAATCTTAATTTTAAGTTAGTTAATTCCTGTGGATACAGTTGTCAATTTGTGGAAATTGATTCTATCTAGAGGGTAAACTTCATTTTCAAAGATGTACATATTTTTTGTGTTTGTTCTAAGTTAATAAAGGTTGGGGTGTTTTTGAACATGTATTTAATGTTTTGTTTTGTTTGTGGGTTTCATTAAAACAAAACATCTTGAAAAATGTGACATTGGTTCAAATGGAGATGAGAAGAAACACATCTATAAAGATCATCCTGGCAAGTAGTGTGTGCATGTAACACAAACGCTGGAAATACACATTTGAAAAATCTGACATGTATAATAGGGGGAAATCACATTTTTATCACAATGGCTACAATATCCGTATTATCTTGGAATGTAAATGGTCTTAACACATATAGACAAAAAGATAAGACTACTGAATTATATTAAGAAATGCAGACTGCAAATAGCAATGCTGTAGGAGACACATTTAGTAATACATGAGCATGTGAATTTGACAAAGAAAGGATTTCAAGATGAATGTTCAGGAGAATACCATGGACAAAGGAAACGGGGGCAATTACACTCATTGCTGGTAAATTTATGATAGTAAGAGGCTACTGGCAAGGGTGAAGGATTACACTGGCATGTATTTATATTCCACCAAAAACTGCTATTATGGATCTTAAGAAAATGCTGGGAAACATAACCAGCTTTCAGCAGGGGATATTACTTATAGGTGGGGACTGGAACTTGATTTACAATAGTGAGGATGTATTTGCGGGCCTGGAATGGAAAATATAACAAAATAGGGTAGATTTTTGAAGAAATTTATGAAATTATATGGCATGAAACATGTGAATTCAGTAGTAGGAACTTGAACAGAATTTACATATTAGCCCCCAAGGTATAATAACTGGGCTAGACATATATGTATATTTCACAGGAACATATTGTATGATAACTATAAAATCATCAGAGGAAGTTAGAAATGATTGGGAACAGAGACTATAAAATTAATTTACAAGAGAAAACTAGGAGGACATATATCTGGTTCCAAAGTATGCAACAAAGTCCAAAAGGTTTAGGATCTTTGCTTGGAAGTATTTCCATTGGCATTTTTATACCCCAAACAGACTTCAAAAATATTTCCTCGGGTAAACAGCAAATATGGGCAGTGTGATTCAAAAGAAAAAAAGTAACTGGGAATATATGTTTTGGGAGTATAATGAGTTAGCAGATTTTAAAAGTTCTCTGTCAGACATATTTGGGTGAGCAGATGGCTAAAACTAAGTTAATGATTTGCTTGAGGTGGGACACAGGATCTGAATCACCTAGACAGACTAAGACCTTATTAAGTTTAATTAAGTTTAATTCTGTTGGTTGCCAAAGAAAGCAATTACTAGAAAATAGAAATCAAATTCTAAGCCAACTGTATTTGAAATACTGAATATTATAAAAGAGATAAAAGACTAGGGATTGAGATCTTTAGATTCATAGATTCATAGATTAGTACTAGGCTAACTGCCGTTGTGGGCCATTTTCAGCCTAGCCATTTACCCATGTGAGAATCAAACCCTGCACCTTGTGTTTGTAAGGTAAACAAATTAACCATTATGCCAACATCCCAAGAGTGAAGAAGAAAATTACATAGAAATAAATGGAAATTGTGGGAAACAAGATGTGCAGAATAATGTTCAGAAGGTGGGGAGAAGTGAGATTTAGGGAAGGCAGGAATTCAGCAATTTATGTAATGTTGGACTGATGATATTTACAAAGGAAAACAGATATGTAATGTATAATGTATTTAAATTGAAGAAAAATATTAATATGATTTGTTTTCCTTTCTGTTAATGTATATTTGCCTATGTCTTATATGATAACTTAAAAATGGTGTTTAAAAAAGGTAATTAAGCAGTAGTTAATGAGACTGGCACACTGCAGAACTGGTCATAGGAATCTTCTTGTGTCCTTGTAATGCGTTGAATCGTTCAGAACTCGAATGGAGAAGAGGTTTTTGGACTTGTCCAACTTCTTTGTAATTTCCTGTTGTCTCCTCTAGATTGGGCATTAGAACACTGTCAGTGACTTACCACTGAAGAGGACCAAAGTCTATTCAAAGTCTGTAAGGCTCATGCCAGCAAAAGCTGGCCAATCACAAAGAGACCCATGCCCCATAGAAACCTATCAGCTGCCAGGATTCACCAACTCATACAAGTACTCCAGTTCTTGCATCACAAGACATACCTTTGCAGACAATATGAAGAGAGACTTGAATACAGACAGAATGTATATGACTCAGATATTAAGCTAGTCTTTAGCAGATTTTTACCATGACTAAGAATGATGCCACAATTGCGACAAAATATGAACAATTTCAACAACTGGTTTAACTTCTGGAGTCATTCAAAGGGGGTGCAGTATATATAAGCCTGGAAAGAGAAAATAGGCAGTCCTATCTGCTTTTCCAGAGATGGCCTGCACCTCTACCCATAAGGGCTCCAGCTATAGGCCAAAACCTTGTCCATCCTCACAGTGCATTTTTTAGACATTAGTCTTCTAAAACTTTCAACATAACTAAACAGAATCCAGACAATAATAGGGTATTACTGCTCAATACTAAGAGCATAAACATAACACTCCACACCCTGCAGACACTACTTACTTTGGAAACCTAGTTCAAGACCAGTGAAAGCACTCCTTCAGTGCAGGGCTTTACTGTCTATCATTCATACAGGCCCATTGTATTAGACAAATGTACTAAAGGCAGTGGTGTCTCTATATTCTTAAAATCTTACCTCCATACTCATTAGACAAGGTAATTACCTAGACCTCCTCCACATCCAGCTTGCAATTTGCAGAATCCCTTATCAAATCATAACTGACTACAAGACCTCCTCTATGCCTTCCTCAGCCCATACCTCCTACCTAACTAGTATGGGGTCCCCATTTATTAAACCAAACACTATTTACATACAAGACTTCAACTATATTCCTCTACAAACTGGGAGAGTTATACATCCTCAAACATATATGCACAAAGACTTCTGGACTTCATCAATAGAAACTCTCTAGAACAATTAATCCACATCACACCCTAGGGCAATCAATACCAATATGAGGCAGCTCTGATTCTCACCAATTGTATCCTCCTCCCTGGCCATATCAGACCACAAGTCAGTCACATTCACAATAAGACTGAAGTCAAAAGCATTATCTAATACCTCAGTATTCGTAGACTATAAAAAGGTTGTTTTACTAAAACAGTGATGACCTGGCTAAATCTGAAAGTCCCCACCATCTCAACAGCCCCATTGCTTATGCAGAATCCTTTACTGTCAAGTTTTGTGCACATGTAAATAGCTGTGTAGTTGCATCTGTACTCCTCATAAATAAATACAATGCTAAATTCAAAAATAACCGCCCATGGTAGATCCCTACCATAAACAGGCTCTATAATAAAAATAAAAACTCATTGCACTCAAAAAATAAATATAACTCTCAAGAAGCAAACAACACTCTTGCTAAACTAAACAAGGAACTCCAGACTTGATCAAATCAACCAAAGCCAGATATAAGGTAAGAAAGCCACCAAGGTGAAAGCCAACCACAAATCCTTTTTTAACTATGTTAGAAACCTCAGACACAATACCTAGCACCATGCATAGCTAATAGTAAATGACAACACCTACTCATACCCAGAGAATATAGCCAATTGACTACTTGATGAATTTACTACAAACTTCACCTTCCTCTTCACTGCAACATTCCCATACCACATACCTGCATCTATGCTCACCCCCACCCAATCTCCAAAAAACAAGTCCTTAAGGCAGTATCCATGGCCAAGAGCACTCTTCTTTGGGGCCAGATAACATATGCCTACTGGCTAGCCAGGGACAGGACCTGTCAAGCCCCCTACAGAAATTATTCAAAATCAGCCTTCAAACAGGCTGTGTGCCAGATGAATGGAAGACAACAAGAATAATTCCTCTGCTCAAGGGTGAGGTGTCAAATGACTCAGGGAAATTATAATTCCATAAATCTGATGACCCTTATCTGTAAGGTTATGGACATTATATAGGTAACCTACAAATCATTGATCCCAGACAGATCCTGCCTATTCAACCTGGTCAACTTATTTGGGAAGGTAATTGAAGCCATAAATGAGGGAAAATCAGTACACTCATCATCAGCAATCCCCCTTTTTCCATTTTCCACATGTGGTCAGGGTATTGCATCAACTGTCACCATCTCTCTTGATTTATTTCCATTTTCCTTCCTTCTTCAACAGTCCTGCATGACTATTGCAGGCCTTCTTTCACACAATCCATGCTTCTCTTTGCAAGATGTCCTCATTTCCTCTTGCCTTCTTCCTGTTTGTCACAAATCTTCTTCACCAGATTGTCTTTAGTTTTCCTGCACATGTGCCCAAACCACTGTAATTTATCTTTGACCTTCTCTGCAATTGGAACTAATTTGGCTTCTTCTTTGATGTCCTCATTTCCTCATCTGTCCCACAGTGCGCATCCTACCATCTATCTCAGGCACTCCATTTCTATCACATCTAGCTTCATCAACTGCTCTGCCTTTACTACCCAGGCTTCTGTACCATACAGTAGTACTGGTCACACCACTGTTTTGTACACCTTACTTTTCAGCTTCTTTGGCATTCTTCTGTCATACACTACACCTGACACTCAGCACCAATTGACTGGAGCCCCTCTGATTCTAGCTTTGACCTTCTCCTTCAACTTCTCTTCTCTTCAACCACCCCTTCCAGATAGTTGAAGCTGTTAACCTGTTCCACTGCTTTCCCTTTTGTCTCAATTCACATCTTCTTCTGGTTTCTCCCACTTGCTGCCTTTACAGTTGTTTTATCTGTACTGAGCTTCATCCAGTTTGCCTTCAGCTTTTCATTCCATTCCCCTATCATTTGTTAAAATTCTTGTTCAGAATCTGTCTGTAATGGCACATCATCTGCATTAAGCAGCTTTATTAATTTGTCTAATCCAGCCTGTTTGCTAAGGTGGTCCATCACCAGACTGAAAAGCAGTGGGCTCAGTGATGAACCCTAGTACACATCCCCTCCTACTGGGATCCCCCTCGTGAGCCTGATGACTGTTGTCATAGAGTCCTCGCACATAGTATGCACTAATTCTACCAGTGTTTCTGGAACTTCAAACCATTACAAGACTGCCCAAATCAGCTTTCTTGAGGCCTTGTCATATAATGTCTGGGACTGTTGTTGTGGAAAGAGAAGTTTGAGCTGCCTTTCTTAGAATTCTGTTCCCGTTAACCCCACCAAGACAAGTTGATTAGAAATTATATATATGGGTAGACTTAAATGTCAGGGTTGCTGTGGTACTACAGAATGAAAAACATAATATATGTGATTAAATTAGATACTTTTTAATCTGAAAACATAACAGGCAGGCATTTAATCTGAATCAATGACCTTAACTAAGGTTATTTGTAAAAATGCCTCTTTGCATGCAGATTCTGAGTCGTGCACAATAAAAAATATATTAGCTAGCAATCTGGCTTCATCTTTTAAAAACAGACCTGATTCTTGCTTAAACTAACTTAAAATTTGGTGACTGACATCAAAATGGATTGAAATTAGTAACTGTTGCACAATATAGTTTATTACTATCTGCATAGAGGATCATTGTAACTGCAGCCCTGAACTTTTTCTTTTAAACTACAATTTAAATTTTGCTAGAGACACTTGATAAAAGGTACAAAATGGACAAAGTGGATTCTGTGGACTGGAGCAATTATCTAACATGTGGCAGTGTAAATTCAATGTAAAAATTCAAAATAAATGCATTTGTGGTTCAATAACCCTAGAAAGGAGTACAGAACTGGAGGAGAAGCAGTGGCAGCAGGAAACTGAGAGAGAGATTTTGCACTGGAAATATGCTCCAAAGGTGAGCTTGCAGTGTAACCAAACACGGAAGGCTGATGGAACACAGAAATGAATGGGAAAGAGGCATTGCCAGTAAAAAAATAAAAAATGTTATTAGGGCCAATACTTTAATTAACCGAAAGTTGATTCCAGCGAATGCAAATCCATCGACACGTATACATCGAACTGCGAAATGAGCGAACTCACAAAACCGGAAAACTCAAAATACTGATTTGTCATACTCGGCCAACCCCACCGCCTGAAACACACTACCCACCCAAACAAAATAAATAAACCACAAACATACACCAACCAAAACCCTACTTCTCACCCTACACTAAACCCCACATACACCACTATCTATGCACTCTCCTTAACCCCTCCCTAACTCTAAGGTCTGTAACTACCGCACACTTACCCTACAGAGCTATACCCAAACAAAATAAATAAACCACACACATACACTAACCAAACCCCTACCTCAAACCCTACACTAAACGTTAAATACATTACCCATATTACATTACCTATCTATGCACTTACCTTAACCCGCACCCTAATATCCGTAACTATCGCCCACTTACCTTACAGATCTGTAGCTGAGACGGGCCAATCAAAACACTTCCACATTTCGAATTTCACGGTAATTTTGCGGTTTTGTGAGTTCGCTTATTTCACGGTTCGATGCATTTGTGTCGATGGATTTGCATTCGCTGGAATCAGCTTTCGGTTAAATAAAGTAGACCCTGGCTAGCCACCTGGTGAAGTGAACCTTGCCTCTAGCTGATTGTCACTGTTGAACTGACACCCAAAACCCATGTGCAACATTGGGAAAAAGGGGCTGTGGATGCATGGATAGATGGATCTTTTTTATTGGCAGTCAATAACACACCCATCTTGGGTAGTGTGTGCAGTTATAGAGATGTCATCTTTGCAACAACATAGTCTGAGCTGCATGAAACATGGCCTGAGATATAGAAGAGCGTGGTGCCACCTCAGTTTAATCCAAGAAGAGAATGATAGGTCAGGATTTGTGAGGCAAAGAGGACATGCCATTGTGTCACCTATATGTGTCCAACACAATACACTGAACAGCCACCTTATAGTGTGTCCGTGCTGTGTGATTTAGAATCATTATCTACCTCATTAGCTAAAATGATGAATAAAATCAAGTACACATCAGTGACAGAATACTGTTTTATTCAGCTGTGGAGGAACATGTGCAGAGTGGGATAGGGCATAACTGGATGTGGGGGTTAAAATCAACTACACATCAGTGACAGAATACTGTTTTATTCAGATGTGGAGGAACATGTGCAGAGTGGGATAGGGCATAACTGGATGTGGGGGTTAAAATCAAGTACACATCAGTGACAGAATACTGTTTTATTCAGATGTGGAGGAACATGTGCAGAGTGGGATAGGGCATAACTGGATGTGGGGGTTAAAATCAAGTACACATCAGTGACAGAATACTGTTTTATTCAGCTGTGGAGGAACATGTGCAGAGTGGGATAGGGCATAACTGGATGTGGGGGTTAAAATCAAGTACACATCAGTGACAGAATACTGTTTTATTCAGATGTGGAGGAACATGTGCAGAGTGGGATAGGGCATAACTGGATGTGGGGGTTAAAATCAAGTACACATCAGTGACAGAATACTGTTTTATTCAGATGTGGAGGAACATGTGCAGAGTGGGATAGGGCATAACTGGATGTGAGGGTTAAAATCAAGTACACATCAGTGACAGAATACTGTTTTATTCAGCTGTGGAGGAACATGTGCAGAGTGGGATAGGGCATAACTGGATGTGGGGGTTGTATTTCAGTCATCACTAGCAGGGGTGCAGGGGAGAACAGCTTCACTGATCAATACTAGGAGGGTTTCTATATAGGATGTTGCACTAATTGCTGCCACTGGAAGGAGGCCACAGGCTACAAGCACTAATAATTTAGAAGTTATCTGAAAAGGAACACCGTTCACTATCAAAGACGGCGATAAGGCTGAAGACACCAAGTGCTCAAGGGTTGGTTATGAGTGACCAGGAAACCAACAGCTGACACTACATAGCAAAGCCTTTTCGCAAATGGGAGGGAAAACATGGGGAATCTGATCACTGAAAGAATCTGTTCATTCATCAGTGGTATTAAGGGTGACCACCACATGTCTGGGGTGGAGACAGTGACAGTCTGACTGAGGGGCATCTGCTGTTGACAAACATTTTCTGGTACATTCTGCCAGACATCCCACCAACAGAATTCATGTTTACAAACATATGCCACCCAATGAATAAGCCTAATAGCACAGTCTTGAGGAAAGGGGGGCATATGACTCAACTGTACAGAATTTTGCAGAATGTCCAGATTTTAGCCTCATATTTTCAGTCTGTTTCTCATTAAATTGTGGTTTTCTGGCAAATTATTGTTAAATCATTGAGGAGTGGATTCAGGAAGTAATGACAGACATCTGATATTCAGACTTTATACCTTTCTGAAAATTCTTGCTAATGCAAAACCTAACTTTGTAAGAGCAATATTTAAAATGTGTCCCTATTTTTGAGCCTTTGCCTCCCCATTATTTACGGTTTTGTCCAGATTTCTTGAGAGGTTGAGTGGTATGAAAGGGGGTATGACAAAAAAGTACCAAATGTGTACTATCTTTCTAAAAAACAGATGTGTAAGAACAAGAGGAAAACATCTCAAGACATAAGGCATGTAACTCAGAAGAGAAGTGCAGAAGTATATACATATATCTTTTTCCACAAGAATGGTGGCAGGTGATTTCAGCAGGCTTCTTGAACAGATTATTGGATCAAAAAGAATGAAATAATTTCAAGAAAGTATGGGCAGACATTAGACAATTTTAAGGAGAGGTAAGAAAAATCAAACTATTGCTTGAGTAGAATCACCACCTTATTGTTATGGGTATGAACAGGGACAGAATAGATGTGTTAAGCAAGACCTATGTGCTGTGAAAACATTTTTCTTGTGACTATACCTCTTGAAAATTAAATTGATATGCGCAGGACTGAAAAAAGCTGACGTTCAGGTAAGGTAGGTGACTGCTGTACAGCATGACATCTCACAGTAAGCAGTAGTGGTAATTATTACACATGGTGCAGTATGCTATATTAAACACCAACATCATTACATTTGACATGTAACATAAAAATGAAACTGTCGTGGTGAAACAGAGTAATGCACTGATAATGAAACTGTCAGGGTACCTGATCAGTCACACCTCATCTAATCAGTAAGTTGCATATACTCGTAATATAGGTGGTAATATTGTTTAATAAAAGCATACATTGTATAAAAGATTAATCATGATTACAATGGAGTGGAGTGCACTGAAAAATCTGTTACAAAAGTCTTTCAGATTACAACTTGTGTTCTTAAACAGAAATGCTCACTAATAATCACAGAAGGGACCTAATTAAGTTTGACTTTTCAGATGCTGGATAAAAATAATGCTTAGTAGGTCAACTTCAAATATTGCATCAATAATCGTTCATGTCAGTTAAAAGAATTTAATGAAGGTTAAACTGTTGCTGTACAGCAGCTGAAAGTAAGTGATCTGTTTTAAATAAGGCATTGTGCATTTGTTTTGAAGGTTCCTAGAGACATCTGCTGAGCACTATGTAATACTGCAGCTTCTACGTCCCAGACAGGGAGCTCTGCAATTCATAAAATGCAGTCCTTTACCTTTTACCAAAAGAAGAGTAGAGCAGTAACATCCAGGCAGAAATGGTTTGCCTCAAAGAATGAAGCACACCAAGAAAAATGGGCAAAGAGTAAGACCAGACTGTTTATGGGACTTCAGCCAGAACCATTTGGGAAAAGGGATAGAGAACAGTGGGTTTGGCATTCATAGGACTTTGATTAGCCTATTTCTGTGAAAAAAGAAGAGGCATGCGAGACAGAATATGCAGTGGGTGATAAAAATTACCCTTTCTTGCCTTCATTTTTCTATACTTTAAGTAGTATTAAGTATCTGGAAGGTAAATCCAACAGCTTATTTTCTGCCAGTCATACAGTAAAATTCTTTCTTTGAGGTTTTCCTCTGTTTTTCTCAGTAAATGTTTGCATCATCCCTGGATCATTTTATATCACTTTCCTTCACCCTTTTATGTCCCTTGTCATTTTGTACCCAAGTCCACTACACTGGTGGTCATTTGCTGAGGTATGTCTGTGTCCACTGAGAGGGTGCATAAAGCTACATACTGTCGTGTTTTATCATATTATTTTATGCATGGTTAAATAGGGTTGTACTCCAGCCTGCACTGCCATGTAAATGCATACCATTTATATTCCCCTCACTGCTGTGATACTCCCACAAAAGACGTCCCTCCCAGACTCAGTGAGATTAAGAGCAGGTGACTATATACTTCCTTGCATTGTTCACTTTACACAGATGGAGTGCAGGGATGACGATATACTTCCTTGCATTGTTCACTTTACACAGATGGAGTGCAGGGATGACTATATACTTCCTTGCATTGTTCACTTTACACAGATGGAGTGCAGGGATGACTATATACTTCCTTGCATTGTTCACTTTACACAGATGGAGTGCAGGGATGACGATATACTTCCTTGCATTGTTCACTTTACACAGATGGAGTGCAGGGATGACGATATACTTCCTTGCATTGTTCACTTTACACAGATGGAGTGCAGGGATGACTATATACTTCCTTGCATTGTTCACTTTACACAGATGGAGTGCACGGATGACTATATACTTCCTTGCATTGTTCACTTTACACAGATGGAGTGCAGGGATGACTATATACTTCCTTGCATTGTTCACTTTACACAGATGGAGTGCAGGGATGACTATATACATCCTTGCATTGTTCACTTTACACCGATGGAGTGCAGGGATGACTATACACTTCCTTGCATTGTTCACTTTACAAAGATGGAGTGCAGGGATGACTATATACTTCCTTGCATTGTTCACTTTACACAGATGGAGTGCAGGGATGACTATATACTTCCTTGCATTGTTCACTTGACACAGATGGAGTGCAGGGATGACTATATACTTCCTTGCATTCTTCACTTTACACAGATGGAGTTCAGGGATTACTATATACTTCCTTGCAATGTTCGCTTTACACAGATGGAGTGCAGGGATGACGATATACTTCCTTGCATTGTTCACTTTACACAGATGGAGTGCAGGGATTACTGTATACTTCCTTGCAATGTTCGCTTTACACAGATGGAGTGCAGGGATGACGATATACTTCCTTGCATTGTTCACTTTACACAGATGGAGTGCAGGGATGACTATATACTTCCTTGCATTGTTCACTTTACACAGATGGAGTGCAGGGATGACTGTATACTTCCTTGCATTGTTCACTTTACACAGATGGAGTGCTGGGATGACTATATACTTCCTTGCATTGTTCACTTTACACAGATGGAGTGCTGGGATGACTATATACTTCCTTGCATTGTTCACTTTACACAGATGGAGTGCTGGGATGACTATATACTTCCTTGCATTGTTCACTTTACACAGATGGAGTGCTGGGATGACTATATACTTCCTTGCATTGTTCACTTTACACAGATGGAGTGCTGGGATGACTATATACTTCCTTGCATTGTTCACTTTACACAGATAGAGTGCAGGGATGACTATATACTTCCTTGCGTTGTTCACTTTACACAGATGGAGTGCAGGGATGACTCTATACTTCCTTGCATTGTTCACTTTACACAGATGGAGTGCAGGGATGACTATATACTTCCTTGCATTGTTCACTTTACACAGATGGAGTGCAGGGATGACTATATACTTCCTTGCATTGTTCACGTTACACAGATGGAGTGCAGGGATGACTATATACTTCCTTGCATTGTTCACTTTACACAGATGGAGTGCAGGGATGACTATATACTTCCTTGCATTGTTCACTTTACACAGATGGAGTGCAGGGATGACTATATACTTCCTTGCATTGTTCACTTTACACAGATGGAGTGCAGGGATGACTATATACTTCCTTGCATTGTTCACTTTACTCAGATGGAGTGCAGGGATGACTATATACTTCCTTGCATTGTTCACTTTACACAGATGGAGTGCTGGGATGACTATATACTTCCTTGCATTGTTCACTTTACACAGATGGAGTGCTGGGATGACTATATACTTCCTTGCATTGTTCACTTTACACAGATGGAGTGCAGGGATGACTATATACTTCCTTGCATTGCTCACTTTACACAGATGGAGTGCAGGGATGACTATATACTTCCTTGCATTGCTCACTTTACACAGATGGAGTGCAGGGATGACTATATACTTCCTTGCATTGTTCACTTTACACAGATGGAGTGCAGGGATGACTATATACTTCCTTGCATTGTTCACTTTACACAGATGAAATGCAGGGATGACTATATACTTCCTTGCAATGTTCGCTTTACACAGATGGAGTGCAGGGATGACTATATACTTCCTTGCATTGTTCACTTTACACAGATGGAGTGCAGGGATGACTATATACTTCCTTGCATTGTTCACTTTACACAGATGGAGTGCAGGGATGACTATATACTTCCTTGCATTGTTCACTTTAAACAGATGGAGTGCAGGGATGACTATATACTTCCTTGCATTGTTCACTTTACACAGATGGAGTGCAGGGATGACTATATACTTCCTTGCATTGTTCACTTTACACAGATGGAGTACAGGGATGACTATATACTTCCATGCATTGTTCACTTTACACTGATGAAATGCAGGGATGACTATATACTTCCTTGCAATGTTCACTTTACACAGATGGAGTGCAGGGATGACTATATACTTCCTTGCATTGTTCACTTTACACAGATGGAGTGCAGGGATGACTATATACTTCCTTGCATTGTTCACTTTACACAGATGGAGTGCAGGGATGACTATATACTTCCTTGCATTGTTCACTTTACACAGATGGAGTGCAGGGATGACTATATACTTCCTTGCATTGTTCACTTTACACAGATGGAGTGCAGGGATGACTATATACTTCCTTGCGTTGTTCACTTTACCCAGATGGAGTGCAAGGATGACTATATACTTCCTTGCATTGTTCACTTTACACAGATGGAGTGCAGGGATGACTATATACTTCCTTGCGTTATTCACTTTACACAGATGGAGTGCTGGGATGACTATATACTTCCTTGCATTGTTCACTTTACACAGATGGAGTGCTGGGATGACTATATACTTCCTTGCATTGTTCACTTTACACAGATGGAGTGCAGGGATGACTATATACTTCCTTGCGTTGTTCACTTTACACAGATGGAGTGCAGGGATGACTATATACTTCCTTGCATTGTTCACTTTACACAGATGGAGTGCAGGGATGACTATATACTTCCTTGTGTTGTTCACTTTACACAGATGGAGTGCAGGGATGACTATACACTTCCTTGCGTTGTTCACTTTACACAGATGGAGTGCAGGGATGACTATATACCTCCTTGCATTGTTCACTTTACACAGATGGAGTGCAGGGATGACTATATACTTCCTTGCATTGTTCACTTTACACAGATGGAGTGCAGGGATGACTATATACTTCCTTGCATTGTTCACTTTACACAGATGGAGTGCAGGGATGACTATATACTTCCTTGCATTGTTCACTTTACACAGATGGAGTGCAGGGATGACTATATACTTCCTTGCATTGTTCACTTTACACAGATGGAGTGCAGGGATGACTATATACTTCCTTGCATTGTTCACTTTACACAGATGGAGTGCAGGGATGACTATATACTTCCTTGCATTGTTCACTTTACACAGATGGAGTGCAGGGATGACTATATACTTCCTTGCATTGTTCACTTTACACAGATGGAGTGCAGGGATGACTATATACTTCCTTGCATTGTTCACTTTACACAGATGGAGTGCAGGGATGACTATATACTTCCTTGCATTGTTCACTTTACACAGATGGAGTGCAGGGATGACTATATACTTCCTTGCATTGTTCACTTTACACAGATGGAGTGCAGGGATGACTATATACTTCCTTGCATTGTTCACTTTACACAGATGGAGTGCAGGGATGACTATATACTTCCTTGCATTGTTCACTTTACACAGATGGAGTGCAGGGATGACTATATACTTCCTTGCATTGTTCACTTTACACAGATGGAGTGCAGGGATGACTATATACTTCCTTGCATTGTTCACTTTACACAGATGGAGTGCTGGGATGACTATATACTTCCTTGCATTGTTCACTTTACACAGATGGAGTGCTGGGATGACTATATACTTCCTTGCATTGTTCACTTTACACAGATGGAGTGCAGGGATGACTATATACTTCCTTGCATTGTTCACTTTACACAGATGGAGTGCAGGGATGACTATATACTTCCTTGCATTGTTCACTTTACACAGATGGAGTGCAGGGATGACTATATACTTCCTTGCATTGTTCACTTTACACAGATGGAGTGCAGGGATGACTATATACTTCCTTGCATTGTTCACTTTACACAGATGGAGTGCAGGGATGACTATATACTTCCTTGCATTGTTCACTTTACACAGATGGAGTGCAGGGATGACTATATACTTCCTTGCATTGTTCACTTTACACAGATGGAGTGCAGGGATGACTATATACTTCCTTGCATTGTTCACTTTACACAGATGGAGTGCAGGGATGACTATATACTTCCTTGCATTGTTCACTTTACACAGATGGAGTGCAGGGATGACTATATACTTCCTTGCATTGTTCACTTTACACAGATGGAGTGCAGGGATGACTATATACTTCCTTGCATTGTTCACTTTACACAGATGGAGTGCAGGGATGACTATATACTTCCTTGCATTGTTCACTTTACACAGATGGAGTGCAGGGATGACTATATACTTCCTTGCATTGTTCACTTTACACAGATGGAGTGCAGGGATGACTATATACTTCCTTGCATTGTTCACTTTACACAGATGGAGTGCAGGGATGACTATATACTTCCTTGCATTGTTCACTTTACACAGATGGAGTGCAGGGATGACTATATACTTCCTTGCATTGTTCACTTTACACAGATGGAGTGCAGGGATGACTATATACTTCCTTGCATTGTTCACTTTACACAGATGGAGTGCAGGGATGACTATATACTTCCTTGCATTGTTCACTTTACACAGATGGAGTGCAGGGATGACTATATACTTCCTTGCATTGTTCACTTTACACAGATGGAGTGCAGGGATGACTATATACTTCCTTGCATTGTTCACTTTACACAGATGGAGTGCAGGGATGACTATATACTTCCTTGCATTGTTCACTTTACACAGATGGAGTGCAGGGATGACTATATACTTCCTTGCATTGTTCACTTTACACAGATGGAGTGCAGGGATGACTATATACTTCCTTGCATTGTTCACTTTACACAGATGGAGTGCAGGGATGACTATATACTTCCTTGCATTGTTCACTTTACACAGATGGAGTGCAGGGATGACTATATACTTCCTTGCATTGTTCACTTTACACAGATGGAGTGCAGGGATGACTATATACTTCCTTGCATTGTTCACTTTACACAGATGGAGTGCAGGGATGACTATATACTTCCTTGCATTGTTCACTTTACACAGATGGAGTGCAGGGATGACTATATACTTCCTTGCATTGTTCACTTTACACAGATGGAGTGCAGGGATGACTATATACTTCCTTGCATTGTTCACTTTACACAGATGGAGTGCAGGGATGACTATATACTTCCTTGCATTGTTCACTTTACACAGATGGAGTGCAGGGATGACTATATACTTCCTTGCATTGTTCACTTTACACAGATGGAGTGCAGGGATGACTATATACTTCCTTGCATTGTTCACTTTACACAGATGGAGTGCAGGGATGACTATATACTTCCTTGCATTGTTCACTTTACACAGATGGAGTGCAGGGATGACTATATACTTCCTTGCATTGTTCACTTTACACAGATGGAGTGCAGGGATGACTATATACTTCCTTGCATTGTTCACTTTACACAGATGGAGTGCAGGGATGACTATATACTTCCTTGCATTGTTCACTTTACACAGATGGAGTGCAGGGATGACTATATACTTCCTTGCATTGTTCACTTTACACAGATGGAGTGCAGGGATGACTATATACTTCCTTGCATTGTTCACTTTACACAGATGGAGTGCAGGGATGACTATATACTTCCTTGCATTGTTCACTTTACACAGATGGAGTGCAGGGATGACTATATACTTCCTTGCATTGTTCACTTTACACAGATGGAGTGCAGGGATGACTATATACTTCCTTGCATTGTTCACTTTACACAGATGGAGTGCAGGGATGACTATATACTTCCTTGCATTGTTCACTTTACACAGATGGAGTGCAGGGATGACTATATACTTCCTTGCATTGTTCACTTTACACAGATGGAGTGCAGGGATGACTATATACTTCCTTGCATTGTTCACTTTACACAGATGGAGTGCAGGGATGACTATATACTTCCTTGCATTGTTCACTTTACACAGATGGAGTGCAGGGATGACTATATACTTCCTTGCATTGTTCACTTTACACAGATGGAGTGCAGGGATGACTATATACTTCCTTGCATTGTTCACTTTACACAGATGGAGTGCAGGGATGACTATATACTTCCTTGCATTGTTCACTTTACACAGATGGAGTGCAGGGATGACTATATACTTCCTTGCATTGTTCACTTTACACAGATGGAGTGCAGGGATGACTATATACTTCCTTGCATTGTTCACTTTACACAGATGGAGTGCAGGGATGACTATATACTTCCTTGCATTGTTCACTTTACACAGATGGAGTGCAGGGATGACTATATACTTCCTTGCATTGTTCACTTTACACAGATGGAGTGCAGGGATGACTATATACTTCCTTGCATTGTTCACTTTACACAGATGGAGTGCAGGGATGACTATATACTTCCTTGCATTGTTCACTTTACACAGATGGAGTGCAGGGATGACTATATACTTCCTTGCATTGTTCACTTTACACAGATGGAGTGCAGGGATGACTATATACTTCCTTGCATTGTTCACTTTACACAGATGGAGTGCAGGGATGACTATATACTTCCTTGCATTGTTCACTTTACACAGATGGAGTGCAGGGATGACTATATACTTCCTTGCATTGTTCACTTTACACAGATGGAGTGCAGGGATGACTATATACTTCCTTGCATTGTTCACTTTACACAGATGGAGTGCAGGGATGACTATATACTTCCTTGCATTGTTCACTTTACACAGATGGAGTGCAGGGATGACTATATACTTCCTTGCATTGTTCACTTTACACAGATGGAGTGCAGGGATGACTATATACTTCCTTGCATTGTTCACTTTACACAGATGGAGTGCAGGGATGACTATATACTTCCTTGCATTGTTCACTTTACACAGATGGAGTGCAGGGATGACTATATACTTCCTTGCATTGTTCACTTTACACAGATGGAGTGCAGGGATGACTATATACTTCCTTGCATTGTTCACTTTACACAGATGGAGTGCAGGGATGACTATATACTTCCTTGCATTGTTCACTTTACACAGATGGAGTGCAGGGATGACTATATACTTCCTTGCATTGTTCACTTTACACAGATGGAGTGCAGGGATGACTATATACTTCCTTGCATTGTTCACTTTACACAGATGGAGTGCAGGGATGACTATATACTTCCTTGCATTGTTCACTTTACACAGATGGAGTGCAGGGATGACTATATACTTCCTTGCATTGTTCACTTTACACAGATGGAGTGCAGGGATGACTATATACTTCCTTGCATTGTTCACTTTACACAGATGGAGTGCAGGGATGACTATATACTTCCTTGCATTGTTCACTTTACACAGATGGAGTGCAGGGATGACTATATACTTCCTTGCATTGTTCACTTTACACAGATGGAGTGCAGGGATGACTATATACTTCCTTGCATTGTTCACTTTACACAGATGGAGTGCAGGGATGACTATATACTTCCTTGCATTGTTCACTTTACACAGATGGAGTGCAGGGATGACTATATACTTCCTTGCATTGTTCACTTTACACAGATGGAGTGCAGGGATGACTATATACTTCCTTGCATTGTTCACTTTACACAGATGGAGTGCAGGGATGACTATATACTTCCTTGCATTGTTCACTTTACACAGATGGAGTGCAGGGATGACTATATACTTCCTTGCATTGTTCACTTTACACAGATGGAGTGCAGGGATGACTATATACTTCCTTGCATTGTTCACTTTACACAGATGGAGTGCAGGGATGACTATATACTTCCTTGCATTGTTCACTTTACACAGATGGAGTGCAGGGATGACTATATACTTCCTTGCATTGTTCACTTTACACAGATGGAGTGCAGGGATGACTATATACTTCCTTGCATTGTTCACTTTACACAGATGGAGTGCAGGGATGACTATATACTTCCTTGCATTGTTCACTTTACACAGATGGAGTGCAGGGATGACTATATACTTCCTTGCATTGTTCACTTTACACAGATGGAGTGCAGGGATGACTATATACTTCCTTGCATTGTTCACTTTACACAGATGGAGTGCAGGGATGACTATATACTTCCTTGCATTGTTCACTTTACACAGATGGAGTGCAGGGATGACTATATACTTCCTTGCATTGTTCACTTTACACAGATGGAGTGCAGGGATGACTATATACTTCCTTGCATTGTTCACTTTACACAGATGGAGTGCAGGGATGACTATATACTTCCTTGCATTGTTCACTTTACACAGATGGAGTGCAGGGATGACTATATACTTCCTTGCATTGTTCACTTTACACAGATGGAGTGCAGGGATGACTATATACTTCCTTGCATTGTTCACTTTACACAGATGGAGTGCAGGGATGACTATATACTTCCTTGCATTGTTCACTTTACACAGATGGAGTGCAGGGATGACTATATACTTCCTTGCATTGTTCACTTTACACAGATGGAGTGCAGGGATGACTATATACTTCCTTGCATTGTTCACTTTACACAGATGGAGTGCAGGGATGACTATATACTTCCTTGCATTGTTCACTTTACACAGATGGAGTGCAGGGATGACTATATACTTCCTTGCATTGTTCACTTTACACAGATGTAGTGCAGGGATGACTATATACTTCCTTGCATTGTTCACTTTACACAGATGGAGTGCAGGGATGACTATATACTTCCTTGCATTGTTCACTTTACACAGATGGAGTGCAGGGATGACTATATACTTCCTTGCATTGTTCACTTTACACAGATGGAGTGCAGGGATGACTATATACTTCCTTGCATTGTTCACTTTACACAGATGGAGTGCAGGGATGACTATATACTTCCTTGCATTGTTCACTTTACACAGATGGAGTGCAGGGATGACTATATACTTCCTTGCATTGTTCACTTTACACAGATGGAGTGCAGGGATGACTATATACTTCCTTGCATTGTTCACTTTACACAGATGGAGTGCAGGGATGACTATATACTTCCTTGCATTGTTCACTTTACACAGATGGAGTGCAGGGATGACTATATACTTCCTTGCATTGTTCACTTTACACAGATGGAGTGCAGGGATGACTATATACTTCCTTGCATTGTTCACTTTACACAGATGGAGTGCAGGGATGACTATATACTTCCTTGCATTGTTCACTTTACACAGATGGAGTGCAGGGATGACTATATACTTCCTTGCATTGTTCACTTTACACAGATGGAGTGCAGGGATGACTATATACTTCCTTGCATTGTTCACTTTACACAGATGGAGTGCAGGGATGACTATATACTTCCTTGCATTGTTCACTTTACACAGATGGAGTGCAGGGATGACTATATACTTCCTTGCATTGTTCACTTTACACAGATGGAGTGCAGGGATGACTATATACTTCCTTGCATTGTTCACTTTACACAGATGGAGTGCAGGGATGACTATATACTTCCTTGCATTGTTCACTTTACACAGATGGAGTGCAGGGATGACTATATACTTCCTTGCATTGTTCACTTTACACAGATGGAGTGCAGGGATGACTATATACTTCCTTGCATTGTTCACTTTACACAGATGGAGTGCAGGGATGACTATATACTTCCTTGCATTGTTCACTTTACACAGATGGAGTGCAGGGATGACTATATACTTCCTTGCATTGTTCACTTTACACAGATGGAGTGCAGGGATGACTATATACTTCCTTGCATTGTTCACTTTACACAGATGGAGTGCAGGGATGACTATATACTTCCTTGCATTGTTCACTTTACACAGATGGAGTGCAGGGATGACTATATACTTCCTTGCATTGTTCACTTTACACAGATGGAGTGCAGGGATGACTATATACTTCCTTGCATTGTTCACTTTACACAGATGGAGTGCAGGGATGACTATATACTTCCTTGCATTGTTCACTTTACACAGATGGAGTGCAGGGATGACTATATACTTCCTTGCATTGTTCACTTTACACAGATGGAGTGCAGGGATGACTATATACTTCCTTGCATTGTTCACTTTACACAGATGGAGTGCAGGGATGACTATATACTTCCTTGCATTGTTCACTTTACACAGATGGAGTGCAGGGATGACTATATACTTCCTTGCATTGTTCACTTTACACAGATGGAGTGCAGGGATGACTATATACTTCCTTGCATTGTTCACTTTACACAGATGGAGTGCAGGGATGACTATATACTTCCTTGCATTGTTCACTTTACACAGATGGAGTGCAGGGATGACTATATACTTCCTTGCATTGTTCACTTTACACAGATGGAGTGCAGGGATGACTATATACTTCCTTGCATTGTTCACTTTACAAGGATGGAGTGCAGGGATGACTATATACTTCCTTGCATTGTTCACTTTACACGGATGGAGTGCAGGGATGACTATATACTTCCTTGCATTGTTCACTTTACACGGATGGAGTGCAGGGATGACTATATACTTCCTTGCATTGTTCACTTTACACAGATGGAGTGCAGGGATTACTATATACTTCTTGCATTGTTCACTTTACACAGATAGAGTGCAGGGATGACTATATACTTCCTTGCATTCTTCACTTTGGAGTGCAGGGATGACTATATACTTCCTTGCATTGTTCACTTTACACAATGGAGTGCAGGGATGACTATATACTTCCTTGCATTGTTCACTTTACACAGATGGAGTGCAGGGATGACTATATACTTCCTTGCATTGTTCACTTTACACAGATGGAGTGCAGGGATGACTATATACTCCCATGCATTGTTCATTTTACACAGATGGAGTGCAGGGATGACTATAATGACTATATACTTCCTTGCATTGTTCACTTTACACAGATGGAGTGCAGGGATGACTATATACTTCCTTGCATTGTTCACTTTACACAGATGGAGTGCAGGGATGACTATATACTTCCTTGCATTGTTCACTTTACACACATGGAGTGCAGGGATGACTATATACTTCCTTGCATTGTTCACTTTACACAGATGGAGTGCAGGGATGACTATATACTTCTTTGCATTGTTCACGTTACACAGATGGAGTGCAAGGATGACTATATACTTCCTTGCATTGTTCACTTTACACATATGGAGTGCAAGGATGACTATATACTTCCTTGCATTGTTCACTTTACACAGATGGAGTGCAGGGATGACTATATGTTTCCTTGCATTGTTCACTTTACACAGATGGAGTGCAGGGATGACTATATATACATATCTGGTATCAAGCAGTTGTCTTCCTCACTCACTTGGTCTGCAGCCATTGCGGTACGAATTCCCCACCAGATGGTATTCATGTAATAGCATGCTATACTGTTGCTCTTACCTCCCACTTCCCATATAGACAGAGCTGTCTGTCTGTCTGCATGATATGCTGTCCTCCAGACAGATGGTCATTTATTGTCTGCTTTTCAACCTAAGTCACACAAGTTGTAATACACAAACTATTAATAAAATAATGGGGGGTGGGGCATTCACTAAGTAATCCGCTTACCAAGAAAATAATTTTATTTAAAAAAAAAAGTTTTGTTATGTTCAGCACTGATGACTGATTTTAGTTAACTTGGGCTATGAACATAATTGCTATGATGGTATGCATTTATTTTTTTTTTAGTTTTAATTAAAATAATTGTTAAATGATAGATACCCTAAGTATTTACCTCTCTATAGTCATGGTGTGCCATCTGAACATGCACAGCATCAGCCAATGATACTGTTCAGTTTGAAGAGCTTTTCTATTTAGTTTTTAAGGAAAAGAGTGTTTGTTTGTTTAAAAATAAATAAATGGTCCACAGTGACCCTATCTAAGTGATGCAGTTTTCTGTTTTTTCTCACCTCTTCACTGCACCAAAATAGTCCATGGATATTAAATGTTACAGGTGGATAGTTGTAGACTATTGGTTTGAAAAACTAGCAGCGGTTAATATTAAGTAAATATGTTTATATGTACACATATGCGGTTGGGTCTAATACCAATGTTCAAGTCCCAAGCACTCCAAAACCACTGTCTTGGAGCCTGGGAATGGAGCATCTTGTAGCTTGTGTGGTCTGCCACTTGCACTCAAACTCAACTATGAGTTTAGGCAAGCAGATGCCACTCCTTACTTGAACTCATTATTTGAGTTCAAGCAAGGTAAGTGCAGCAGAAATGGGGAGGGAGATTTTAGAGTTAAGGAACAGAAAAGGAGTTTTAAAATTAAGAAGTGGGAAGGGAGCTTTAGTTTTAGGGAGTAGGAGTGGAGTTTTATGGTTATGGAGCAATGAAGGAATTTAGGGTTTAGGGAGGGCTTAGGAGTTTTAGGTTTAGGGAGAAATTGGAGACTTTAGGGTTAAGAAGGTAAAGTGGAGTCTTAGAGTAAGGCAGCAATGAGTCAGAGTGGAAACTGGATGGGAATTTTAGGGTTACAGTTAGAGTTCTGGTAGAGCTATAGTTTTAAGGGGTCAGATGTTGGGAGGGCTATATAGAAATGGAAGATTGCACTAGTGGGAGTTTGAACATTTGCTTTTTTGAGCAAGTGGAAGCAGGCAAGTGTGTGTCATGAGCTATTAGCATGTAAGCAGAGTAACAGACCCTATATCAGGTAACCAGATATGGACAGTTATTGTAGCATTGAGGACTGCAGTTACATAAGGGGGGGTGACTTTAGATGAAAGCAACGTGCCCTTGTCATTTCCTTAGTTTTAAGTCTGGATTTAAGGGCAAGTGTGCATTTGTCTGAAATAAATTGGAAAACTTGCTCTCTTACTATTGTTTATTTGAAACAAAGTTAAAACTGTCACTGATTTTGCAGGACAGAAAGTCCCTGACTTTGCCTCATAATTTTTGGTCTGTGCCTCATAAAATTTGTGATTTTTCTGGCAAGTCACTGCATCTGTTAGATGGATGTAGTGGCTATTTGTGGATGAAAGTTGTTCATCATCTTGTCACTTGCACATTTAACCATCTGTCTTCACAGCACTCATTTATTTATTTGTTTACGACTGAGCCAAAGCCCTTTTTCAGAGGAGGCCCGGAGTGAATGTGAATTTATGAAAACGTGAATTTATGTAAAATAATTTGGAATACTTTTGGCAACTGTTTGTGTGAAGCAAAACTGAACTTACATAGTTGTCAGATGTTCCTGATTTTGCAGAATGCCTGTGAGGTTTGCTTCATACTTTTGATCTTTTCCTTATAAAACGTGCTTTTCTGGCAAATAGTTGAGTACTGCAGTCAATAAATAATGTCAGACATTTGAGTTTCCAACTTCATATCCTTCAGAAAATACATGTTAATTAAAAAAAAAGGTTATTCTAGTAACTTTCTAATATATAAGAGCAATATTTAAACTCTGTTCTTGATTCTGGGCCGTTGTCTCTCATTATTTTTGTCTTCGTCCCTGATTCTTGCAATTTATTATTTTTTTATCATAATTAAGTTTACACAGTAAAGTGACTTTAACTGCTGATCTGTGGATGAAAGTAATTTAGTCTCTTATCATTCAGTTTAAACAATCTGGATTTGCATGACGTGTGTTTTTTTTGAGAAATAATTTGGCATACTTGGACTACTGTGTGTTTGCATGAAACAAACTTGAAATATATCACTTTCTTCATAAGTTGTCATCAACAACAACCCCGTTCCCCATTTTTATATGGGGTTGGATGTCATTAATTATTTATTTTTATTACAATCAGGCATCTGAGGTATACATAGTTAACAATGGGGGTATTATTACTGGCTACAGGGGTATCTGTAGATGAGCATGTCTGACCCTTCTGTCACAATCAAGTTAAGCAGTCACTATTATGGCTTTGTAGGAGTAGCATACATTTGTGTAAAGCAAATTAGAATATTTTAATGTGGCCATTTTTTAATCACACTCAGACATTTCAGATGTACACAGTGAAGTAGCTGTAACTGTTGCCTAAGGTAACTGGTAGATTATAATGACAGCAGTTGGAGTGGTCTTAAATCAAGAAGGTGAATCCAGAAGAACATGAGCATTTACGTGTGGTTCAAAAAAGTGCATGGGGGGGGGGGCAATAGTTTGAAAATTATCCAGGGCTAAAGTACACTTTCTTCACTGCTAGATGTAAAACAGGACTGATAAATGATCACTTTTCCCCAGTGTTCACAAAAATATGCTTATATAGTTACCCATGTTATTATTTTGTCATTTTACTAAATTCATTACATAAATCAGCCAGCACCAGGAGCCCACCAGTTTATGTAGTTTGCTCAAATTTTGGAGTTAGCCAAACACAAATGTTTACCACTGTTTTATTTCTTGAAGAGATTTTCTTCCCACTGTGTCACTTTAAATTCCTGCTCCAGCTAGCTCACAGCTCTCCTGGCACTTCCTCAACAAAGATCTGGAATTGCATAATTTTAAGTTTTTAAAAATGCTCTGGCATGACCTACAGGAACTCAGGCATAAGAGTCTCTTGAATGAAGATCAATATCCTAGAAAATAGCACATTTTATGGTTGCAATTGCCGGAGAGGCTCACTAAGAGATTAACTTCTCATTTGCTTAGTTCAAAGTCTGACTTTGCAAGACTAGTGTGCAGTTGTATGAAATAAGTTAGAATATTTACTTTCTGTCGACTGTGTGTGAAATAAAGTTGAAATTGTTCCTGGGTTATTTCCCCCATACAGAATCACCAGCTGGTCCTGTCCAAAAAGCATGAGCTGTCTAGTGTCTGTGAATAAGAAAGTAAAAACCAGGAAGCTAATGAATTATGCATAAAGCAAATTATGCAACTTTAACCCGTTGTCTGTTGCCTGTTCTGAGTCTGTGCTTTTCAGCTAGTTGTTGGATTTCTGAAACAATGCTTTGAAGTATTTTTTCTGGCACTCCTTCACTAAGTTGAACTCTATTTGCTCTACCAAGTGCGCTCAGTGTATGCATCCCTACATTCAATACTAAATATTATTTGTGGGGATTGCTCACCTATCTCAGACAAACTACTGGTGATGAGGAGAACTGTCCCACTGACTGTAAAACATCTTGACAGGGGAAAAGTTGGCTTTACAGTTTAAATAACCACTGGTGAACTTTTCTATAAAAAAGAAAGACAAACAGAAGAGAATTTCATGTAGGTGATAATAACAGAAGTGAGTTATGTAAGTTTTTAATAAAACATTGTCACAAAGAGAGGTGCTCAAAATATTGGGCAATGCAGGAGTCTTACTGAAAGCAATAACAGTTTAAAGTTTATATAATGCAGAATCATATATATGATCAGAAAAATGCCAGCATTGATTCCTTGCTTTCCAACATCTGCTATAGATTGTGATATTGATATTGTAAGCTCACATTGGAAGTGGGTAGCTAGATTTAATAAATTTGCAGCTACATTAAATATTTTGATATGACAAGCTAAAAATATTAATTTTACATATAACAGAATGACAGGTTTATGATATATGGCGCAACAGCAGGATCAGATTAAACATTCTAAGATGTGATACACAACCTTGTTATTTCAGTCAAAGTAAAAGTGAATAAAATGAGTACATAAGTTCAAGTGTGCCTTCTAAAAGGAAGATGTGTCAACACAGATGTGTTAAGCTAAGAACATAGCTAGAAACTGTTGCCATCCATGTACTAATAAAGATATCAAATCCCAGATAAAACTGTCCTATAGAAGTCAGGGGTTAGAAGGAAAGCCCTAGATGAACCAGAAATTGCTTTAGACAGACTTTTAAACTTTACAAAGTCCCATGACATCCCAGAAATCCAAAGCAAATAAATGAGAAAGATGTATAAAACTGAAATAAATAAAATATAAAACAAAATAAACAAATAATGAAGAGAGTTAAAGTGAAATGGTGGACACAGGGACATATGTAACTGCAACTGACAGCAGAAAGAAGTACAATGGAGGTCAGTATTTATATAACGGACAGTGTCCAGCCCTTGGTAAAGTTATGCACAATGCAAAAATGTTGTGCACTTTGCAGATGTATTCAAAATCAAAAGCAAAAATGCAAGATAGTAAAATATTTTACACCACTGAAAAAGGCAGTTAATGAGACTGAACAAGAAATCATATGAGAAACATGTTACATATGGCAGCAGTGGTGAGTTTGAGAGTGTGAATAGCAGTAGACCAAATAACACAAAGAGTCTACATGGTTTACTATCATTTTCGCGAACAACATGCTGTCGACAGTTATGCTGCTCAGAATGTTGTTTGGAAAAAGAATAGTGGTGTGGATAGTCAAATACACTTATGCGAATGCAGTAGTTCATTTACGTAAGTGTGTTTGACTATATGTACGAGATCGCAGTACAGTGGGGATTGGAAATTCATCCATATCCCCACTGTAGTGCAATCTCAGAGTTGGAATAAATTAGTAGCAGGGGGTGTAGAGGGCTTGCTCCCCTGCAAAAACGTGATTTGTCATATAGGAGTTTGATTTACATCAGCTCCTATATGACTATCATGTCACATTTTCAGTGACAATGTCGACTCAAATGTGTCGATCATTTGGGGTGACATTGTGTATGCTCAAAATGTTTTGTTTCAGTTTAACTTTTCATTATTTCGAATGGCAAATGTTTTGCTGTTCGGACTAACGATAGTAAACCAGTCTACACATTATATAAGGATGATATGTTTGAAGAAGCCAGCAATAACAGTGAGAATACTGCAAGGCATAAAAATGTTGATATACATATTGGCCTCAGTAAGCATAACATTAGAGGAAGACTATAATTAGTTGAAGTCACAGCCAGAACCGTAGGAAACAGATACTAGAATCTATGCAAGGAGGTCATTCATTCAAACCAATTCAAATAAAAGGCCATTTCACTTTAATAGTGAAGATGAAGGAAAAGGAAATAAAAGCTTTTCCAATGATTTACAAATCAGATGATGTAAACATTAGGTGTTGTACAGGTACTGAACAGAGTACATGAGAACAAATACATGGGGTACACACTGGACAAAATCCCAAGTTATAAGTATTTTAAATGGTATTGGAAAGTTAAAGGATTGGGTATAGATCTCATGAGAGCTCAGTAGTAGTTTTCATAAAATTGCACAACTATTTTGAAGCTTTTCTCCTCGGGTCTCCACTGAAAATGGGCTTGAGCTCAGTTGGACCAACCTGGTTAACAAATGTCAAATAAATAAATAAAAAGTATGGCTTCCTAGGAAATGTAAAAGGGCAATTAGAAATGCTCCAAAAATAGAGAGTGTTGAAAATGTCTTAGACTCTACATGATGGGTTTCACCCATAGAAATACAACTTAAATTTAAAAGTCCAGGTAAAGGTCAGGATTTGTGTCTACAAGTCCAGGTAAATGTAAGGATTTGCATAAATACCTAAGTCTCTTATAATACTCTACAGATACAAATATAATGAATCTAACTCCAGTAAGAAGGTATATTAATAACTGGCACCGGGATACCTAGAGTCTATATTAGCATGTCGACAGGGCTGTTCATCGAATGCCCTTACGTCAACACATATAAAACGAAATGCCAAAATCCTGAACAGCCACAATAGCAATTTTTTTCCGAGGGAAAAAAAATATTGGGCCGTTATTGGGAATTTGCCATTTCCTGCACTGTAGTGGAATCTCGGAGTTGGTATATTTAAGTAGGGGGGGGGTGACACCCCCACTTTATTTTTTCTGTCGGTTTGCTTTGTTTTCTGTTGGCCCAGTGATTTGTTTCCCTTGGAAAAAAAAGCGCTATTGTGGCCGTTTGAGATTTTGGCATTTCATTTTATATGTTTCAACGTAAGAGCATTTGATGAGCAACCCTGTCAACATGCAAATATAGACCTGACACCTATCACTGTTTGAAGTATTCAGTTTTGTATTAGGTTCCAAAAGGTGTGATGGGATTTATGAGAAAAAAAATGCCCTAACAGAAAGGCAACAGGGTTTGTGCTGAAATTTTTAATTTGCTATCAAATAGGTTAAATAATGAAATTACTTGTAAGCCATTTTCTAAACATTGGCACTTTGGGATGTGAGCACTTGTTTCTACTAAAGGTTACATGCATAGTTTAGAAAAAAAAAGTTAAATTGTCAGGTAATTAGATTATGTGACTGACTTAAATTTCTCTCTTTTTGGAGGAATAAAAATTAAGATAAATATTTAAACAAGCTTTGTGGAATGGTTTCGTATTAAACTTTGAAGCTAACTGCAGTGATAAAAGTGAGATATTAGCAAAGAAAAAAATAGTATTGTGGCGTGGTGAAGTCTAACAGAGTTCTCTGACTGGGTAAACAACGTTGTAGTTTAGAGAGAGGCTCTGGATGCCACTGACTGATACTTCAACAGAAGTTTTGGTACAGTACAATATATCTGGTAAAAAACTAAAAGCTTGGAGTTGCTCTTAGGATAGGATTATCGATAACACATCAATGACGCCATGGTACTGAAACAGTCACAGTAAATGAGGCCCTGTGCTCTGGAGTAATAGGGAGGATCATTACAGAGGCTATTTATTTTATGTCTTTACAAGTGGGGGTAGGTGAATGTCTGGAAGGAAATATTTCAGCTTTAGCTGATTACATAAACTTATGCAATAGAGCAGTGCAAAAGGAAGAGAAGAGATTTTATAAGATTGGAGGAATTTTCTAAAACACTGCAACTTAATGTCAGTGAAGAAAAAAACACAAATAAACCTGCAAAATAATGCATCTGGGAAGCAAAATTCCAGGAAAAGAAACCATTTGTTGAGACAAGTTCTGGAATAGTATATCAGTATCAGATGACCCAAAATTAAGTAAGCAGGTAGTGTGACAGAGCAGAAGAAGTTTGCCAGTATATTTATTTAACATTTGTTTACCAGGATAGTCCAACTTGGAATGAGCCACTTTTCAGTGGAGGCTCAGGGAGAAATGCTCCAGACGCATGTCTTTTTACCATGGGAGGAAACCGGAGCACCAAGAGAAAACCCACACGAACACAGGGAAGATATACAGACTCTGCACAGAAGGCACCCCTGCCAAGGATTGAACCAAAGAACCTCTTGGTGTGAGGTGACAACGTCAACCACTGTACCACTACACCATCCCAGTATACAGGGAAACATATGAAGGGACATCAACAGTAGAAAATTATCTCTTTCTATAAATTATTGTTAAAACCCCATCTGGAGAGCTGTGTAGTTTTGAAGATCTCATGAGGTCATCACCATTAGGGCATAGACGTGACTGAAGCAGTTCACATGAGGATAACAGAAATGTTACATAGTGTATACTCAATGTCATATAAAGAGAGGCTTTACAGATGATTGCAATAGAAATACCTATAGACAAAGAAGGTAGAGATGGTGACATGATAAAAACCTTTTATTTCAAAAGAATCCATAAAATCTAAGTAGGTACTGTCTTTCAAAACAAAGTGGGTGGATAAAGGGTGACAGATGAAAGTATCATTTCACAGAAAGGGTGGTGAATATTTGGAAATGATTTCCAGAAGACATAGCAGAATCAAAATTTGCATCAGAGTTTAAAAATGCACAAGGAATACATAAGGTAATTGTTTATGATGTTTGGGAAAATAACTTAGTTAAGTAGGATCCAAGGGTATCCACTAAGTGGAGAAAAGGATAAACATTATGTGCCTTATTTTTCCATTTGAACATATACCTCTTTGCTATGTCCCTATCATTAGAAGAGTCAGGCCAAACTGCAGCCATCATCACGGGTAGTATTGTACATCATCCTGATACTGTGTGCATCCTAGTATCTGTTGACAGAGGAAATGCAAGTAAGAAAGGATCAATTGTAACACAGTGTACTTCCCTTCAGAGGCTCTACATTAAATATGACGTTATCAGTCCATTCCTCAAAATCTGTATAAGAGCAATTGGTGACAGCTATCAGTATTTTTAAAGCAACAAACCAGGCACAAGGAATAAGTAGGAAGAATAACATGTGACCAGACGTAGGAAGTTATTAGATGGGAGAGCAAAAGACCAAATAAAACTTTCTCAACAGACAAGAGACAAGATAAACTGGACAAGAGGACATAGTAAATAAAAAAAGAACTTCTGATACTTTGAAGCTTAAGAATTTTTTTTTTAATTCTGAACAAAGAGGAATTCCTTGTGAGTTAAAGTTTTACCACATAGAACAGTTGTCCACAAACTGTTATTAGAATCATCTTTATATATTTCACCTCTTATGCTTATTGTCTTCCACGTAATATCACACTATGTGATACATTGCACATATTTCACACATACCTTGGCAATCTTGTTTGATATAACTTGAATGGCATTAACTATGATATAGTGTAAGAATCTGAAGCCAAATGCTTGATATATTGTTTTGTCAAACCATTTGTGATAGAATCAGGAGAGTTCAGAAGTGTTTGTTTTAAATCTCAGATCTGAGAACTAATATACTAAGTCCCACATATCTCCTAGCATTATTTTGAACTTGCAATATGGCGAGGGAAATTTACATTTAGTACTTTAGCCTGAAATTTTCTAAGCAGTGTTAACTAAGAGAAATCCCTGATTTTGACATATCAGATTTGAATAAATTCAGTTTAAAACATTACATTCAGCATCCAGCAGTGTTATTGTTGCTGCTACAATAAATACATTTTAGTATGATATACATTGTCCAAACCTTTAACCAAATGCTCATTTTACACATAACAGAAACTTGCTAGTACTATTTAAAATGGGTCTTGTAAGATATGGGGTCAAATCTTCAAGATGCTTTATCAGAACAAGATAAATATTTTAGCAGTTAGACTTTGACTTTTACACTCATGCATGAATAAATATTTCCATGTGGATAACAAAATAATATAATTCGAGACACATTGTTGAATTTATGCACATCATGTCTTTTATCAGACATTAATTTTCATTATGAGAGGCTCTTTAAATATATTTAATTAAAATTTCATGCACTGAAACATTAAAATGACAACCAACAGTTGTTTAGACAGCTCATGAATGCCATTGTGGTGACAAGACCTCCAAAATCAGTTTCTATGTGCTATAATTAGTTCAGAACATAATCGCTGTCACTGTTACTGTGGTGAGGGGTTGTTAGCTCTGGGTACCTCATATAGCAGTTACTGTGGTGATGGAGTGCAGCATACGTCCATGTCACACTAATTATCCTTCAAAAAACACATAAATATAAGTCTGCTGTCTAGAATTTGCATATTGACCCTTTGGTAAAATTGAAGGTTTGCTTTAGGCTGATCCAGTCTCAATTATTTCATGGAAATTTACAGGTATTTGCTATGAAGCCTTACATCACGGGATATGAAGCTTGCTGTGTTTATATTATTTATGCATGCTCTGTGCAGTCAAAACCAAGGAAGAATTTGCTCAAACCGAGATATGGAGAAGGAATACTGATAAGCCTACTACAGAACATTTAGTAGTTTCAACAGCCCATTTCTCCTCGACCATAGTTGCCAAAACCACTTATCAGATACACGTCCATGCAGATATCCTGTTTAGAAAACACTAACAGTACAAATGTAAGAAGGAAGTTGAATCCTGTCATCAGACACAAAATCTAATCACATTGTATTCCTAAGACAGCATGTGACTGGTTTAACGTTTTCAAAAATGAAAACATGTCAGGGTTTTTCAAAGACACTGGCCTGCATCTTGATTACTCCATAGTCAGGAAGTAAAAGTGGTAAATGAACAGGTTTAGGGATTTGTATTTTCTAACAAAAGCAGTCTCATTTGTGCATTTTTCCTGTTCTGTCCACTAGAGGGCAGTGTATGTACACATTTGAAATCTGAGTGTTATCAAGGGGTTTAAGACTTGTATTCAAACAGTTGCTGGTTCCATCATTTCTCTACGGTCCCCATGGCAACCAGGCAGTGGTATGTGATACCTTATCACTAGGGAATTCCTTTTACAGATCACTTCCTAAACAAGTGTCTACTGTACAGGAGCCATTACCAGTTTCCTAGCAACCCAGTTGCTATGCTAGAAAGTAAAAATTGTATTGCATGTTGAACATTATTTTTCCTGACAAGATCTTTCTGCTTCAGTACCACTGTGTTATGGCCCATCCTTACTTTATAAGGTCATTTTAATATGTGTAACTGGCCAGCCAACTAAAGTTCAGAGTGAAGGTGCCTTTTAATAAATAAGTGTACTTATTCAGTTTAAAATAATTGGAAATAATAATTTATTTCAAAAACTTGTTACCTAAATGCAGTAAGAATGCTGGTTTACCTTGACAAGCATGTTTTGCAAGTTACATCCTGTACACTTAGCATTAAAGTTAATTAAGTATGTCCATTTACTAATGTGAGAGCTGTAGAAAACATTATCATTCATGGAAAAATCAGTTCATCTGTTCATTAACAACATCAAGGCTTTGGAAGAACTGCAAATATATGTATGATTACTACAGTGAAATGGAAAGTGGCTGTCATTTTATTTTCAGTGAAAAAAGTGTCAGATATCCTCCTGTCATTTTATTTTACTGTTGCTTGACAGATGTCATGACATTAGAAACAATTTTGAAATGCACATTATTTAGAAAGAACTGGGAGTGCAATTTTTATTTCTTCGTTTTTTTTCCGCTTACATGTGGAAGCAGGTCTCGGTCTGTGATCAGAACTTGTACAGAATGTGTAGTAATAATCCAAGCTCTCCACGTGTTGCTACCCTACCATGTGGCTAAACTTCACCACTGAGGAAATCGTCACATAGGTAAAGAGATAGTCAGTAGTCCACAATTATTCAGTGTTTAGATGTTCATATGGCAGTGACAGCAAAGGTGTTCAATGATAATCCTCTGCCAGCTAACAGTTAACCTCAGATGGTTAAGAAAGGTATGCCTACGCTCCCTTCTTAGTCCCATGTTTGATTCTGTCATTCACTACTTGCAAACTTTGTTAGGCTCAGTAAGTGTTTTAACCAGATTGCAACCGAGATGCTCCTAAAAAGATGCACTTGTGCCTTGTGGATTACTTAGTAAAGAAATAAAAAAGAACTGACCAGTCAGATCATCCAATTTTCAGATATCAGTTACAGTTTTATTTTTCTGATCTACCATCTCCTTCTATACAAAGATATAAAGGCTCATTTTTTAATCATCATCTTTTTCAACCCAGGCATCATCTCATTAATAAACACTCTTGATTTTTCTCTTTGCACCAGCAATGTAGACCCTATTGCTCTGCCTAATTCTGGCGGCATCACTGGAATGGTAGCTTCTGTTGTTATGCCATGGTAGGATGTGGGTGCCATTATGGTCTGACAGCCCTGGCTGCTGGTTAACATTTAACCTCTGACCTTTGGTCTTCCCCCTGCATACAGTGCATCTGAGTAGGCTGCAATCATTCATCCATTCGTATGTGCCAGCCGATGCTGTGTCTGTGTCTGTGTTCTAGCCTTGGGAACATGATGATATACCAGTACCATGTCCTACAGACTCCACTAGATGGTGATAAAACAACAGTGCATTTATACCTTCCAACTAGCATGAGAGAGCCAGTCATCAGCTGCTACATTTCACCTTCCTCTCTGTAGACCAGTGGTAGGTACAGTAGTTGAACTTCAGTTGCTAGTGGAAACATCAGGCACAAAACCTCTATATCAGCAGGTTAACTTTAATACATAGATTCTGAGCACTGATTAACACTACTGGGCTACATTTTTGTTGTCACTGACTTTCCTATATTACTGTTCAAGTGCATTTTAAGTTTTTTTCTGTGAAATGCATTCACTAAATGCTCATATTAATTTACTACCATTAATGAATATTATTTTTACATTCTTACTTATTCTTATATCATTAACCTTCTTATCAGTACTCTGTATTCTTTGAGCTTCTTTCTCAAAATTAAGTCCAATTTATTCCTGTTTATATCCTTCTTTTTTTCTTATTCTGTTCTTCCTATGTTGACCTTATGTCCCAGAGGCTTGTTTAATAACCACCTCCAGGGATGCAAGCTAGACTGCAGACCCCCAAGGTTGTCAAATGGTATACATTGTTTTTCTTTTGTGGAGAGCAAGCAAGTGCTTTGATGCATCTATCCTTGTACTAATAAGTTTCTCAGCCTCCAACACCATACTCACTGTTAGCCTGCTGTAAGTCCTTCCTGTTATCACTTGACGGCAATGCAAAAACCCATATTCCCAAGTAAGGACAGTTGGTTGCTAGCCACTTAAACCATGGTTCACAAGTATGAGATTTTCCTCTGCACCATTAAACCAGCCCACCCTTTTCTAACATAAATGTTTTTGCCACAATACCATTTATGCTTACACCTTTAACATGTGTATTACAACAGCTCCCCCTCCCCTCATATGGTTCTGATGTAGGCCCTGGCCCACTCCACCTGTAGCCTTTTCTAAACTGTCCTCAGTTAGTCTGCATCTTTTTTTCTTCAGATACAGCTCTCTTCTCCAGCAATGGATATAATACAGCAGATGGTATCCCAGCAGTGACACACAGACTGGAATTATCTGTCCCTCCTACTGTTTGCTGCTGTTTCACATGTAACACAGTATTCTACTGCCCTTTTGGGCCCTTTTTCACACCAGTTTGATACTTTAAAGATTTATTTTAAGACTATATGATGTCCCTTTCACTCTTTTACTCTCATTTGGTGTCAGTAGTTCCCTTTGCCTGTTTGTGCTTATGTGTGTGTGTGTGTGTGTGTGTGTGTGTGTGTGTGTGTGTGTGTGTGTGTGTGTGTGTGTGTGTGTGTGTGTCAGTGTCTGTGAATCTGCCTGCCTGTTCACCAGCCTCAGTTTTGCAGGAATTAAACAATGAGTTTCTAACAAGTTTCTTTTTGTAGTCCCAGGTTTGATTCCCATAGTCTAAATTTACCTGTTGTGTAACTCTGGTTGGGATTTATGCAAGAGTAGCACACTGCACAATGCAAAATAAAGTAGGAATTGGCCATGAGCAAGATGAAGGTAACTTGAAAGCACAACTGTCAACTGTCAAGAAATTGCCATATGCACCACATCCAGATGTGTGCATAATGGCATGTAAATGAGAAAGCCAGTGCAAATGAGCAACACAAAATACATAAATGTAGGAGACAAATAGGGTATGCTTATTCAGAGACATATATGATGGTAATGCTGTATTCCTGCATCCACCCATTTCGAGCGAGATAACTTGGGAAGTATATGATGGGAATCATTTTAGGTACAGAAGCAGCAATAGCTCAATAGCATGTGGTAGTAGCCACTATCAGAGCCAGTGCTGGCAGTGCTGTGCTTTGTGGCGTCCAGCACCAAAGAAGACAGCACATATAGTGACTCATATCAACATCTCACACATCAGCAAATTATTGCTCATGTCAGACTAGACAGGGACACACTACTGGACCTAGTCAAACTGTGTTTTCCTCAAGCAGAATCGAGAGGTATGTGTGGTATGCCTCTTCTAATGGACATTAAGTTAAGTATAGCCACAGGAACCTTCCAGCTAACTATGGAAGACAAGCACTGCCTATTGTAGGCTTCGGCATCATGAATGCTTAAGCAGTTTCTCAGTATTAAGCAACAGCATGTAGACGAGCATATCTGATTCCCAAGGCCAGCCAGCAGAGGAGATAACCACACAATGTATGCATTCTAGATTGCATCTTCCCTGAAAGCCTTCATCCTGGGTGACATAAATCACACCAATGCTGCTATTAAGACCCAACATGGTCCAGACACAGAAAAATACATTACAAGGAAAATATACCACTCTCTAAATTGCTAGGTTGCCTGTATACACCACCATGGTAACACATTTAGTACATATCCAACCTGTTCTAGCAATTCCTTCCCACAAAGTCACCATGTATCGCAGACAAAGTGGGATATACACAGGTACAATGAATATAGGGAGCATACCATATATAATGTAGTGTATTGCATGCTTCAGGTGATGCTGGATATACCCTATAGCCATGAATGACCCTCCTATTCTCCATGCACAGAGCATGCAGAAAATAACATGCAACATGACTTGCGCTGAAATAAGAAACACTCTGAAACACGTACATGGAATTTTGAATGAGTTTGTTTGTTTGTGTCTTTGGCTTTTTCCGGTTAGGGGTCGCCACAGCGGCACTCAGGTCCACTAATGATTGGCAGTAGACTTTTACGTGCTGGCTTGCCGGGCCTAACGCACAACCTTCAACAAAGGAATGCCCATTCACGCATGTCGCCACACAGAAGACGCTCTGAGAATCGAACGGGCAACGTCTAACTGTGAGGCGACACGCTACCGCAGCACCACCACCGCAGTGGAATTTTGAATGAGTAAAGTCTGTTATTTAGACATCTCCAGTGGGCTACTACAGTATAGTCCTGGAATATACAGCAAAACATTTGTAATGTATTCCATGCTACACAACATAATCTTGTGTTAACAGGCTGTGCAGCCAGATAACATCGCCCCAGGACATACCATACAAGATGCAGCAGCGGCAGTAGCAGGGCAGAGAGTTGATACGGGGGGAGGGGGGTCTACGTATATTAAATTATCGAACGTTGAATTCATCAGACGGTATTTCCATAGAAAATACCGTTCAGTGAATTATGAATATTGCGATCGGAGTACAGTGAAAATCAGAAAATTTGCCCTTTCCTCACTGTAGTGCGATCTCAGAGTTGGTATTATACTACAGTGAGGAAAGGACAATACTATATATAATTAGCTGGGAGTGGGTGGGGTTGTAGCCCCCCACAAGAGTGAATTTGCTGAATAATATTTTCGATGGAAATACCATTCGGTGAATTCAACTTTCGATAATTTAATATAGACCTGATACAGGGTAAGGCAATGCAGCAGCAGAGCCAGAGGTGAGGCGGTAATGGGAGCAATACATTGCAGCACAGACAAAGCCGTTGTGATGGGTGTACAGCTATGGGTCAGGATACAGGCAACACAGAATAATATTATGTGATCATAGAATGAACAAGACCACTGGGCCATGTGGTCACTTATGCCTTGCCAGTAGCCACCCTTAGACCTTACCTCCTTTTTTAAGGCACGATAAGCCGGTCACACAGTAAGTGAATTTATGAATATGGATGCCAGTTGTCTTGGAGTGTGCCGATTCTCTGCTGGTCTGATTGTTTTGATTGAGATGGTAGCTCATGTGATCCTTTTGTTTACCTTCAGGCAGCTTTTAGTCTATGAGGTCAGGTTTCAGTACTTTGGGGGGAATAGGGTTACCACCTGTCGTGTCCTGCAAAAATTTAAAATGGCAAATGTCCTGAGATTTTAGGACAAAATATTTCCTATATTTTCTTTAATAGATGCATAAAACAGTTATTTTGTATTTGAAAAACCAAAATGTTGTAAGAAACAGCATAAGCTACTCAAATGCTAAAAGAATAAACTTTTATATTGGCAAAAAGTGAAGTTCTGTCCTTTGTACTGGCTGTGGATATGTTTTGCCCTGCAAAATCTGATGTTTCTACAAAAAATGTCCCACTTTGGGCATTTGAAAAGGTGGCAACCCTAGGGGGGAAGGGTAACTAACACTTCAGGAAATGCAAACAGATTCCTCTTTGTGCTTCTTTTATTTACAGCCCCATGCTGACAGGAAAGCTTTATCACTTCACTTTGAAATGTAGTGAAGTAGTGCTTATATGAGCTACTTTTTTCCTTTTCTTAATCTAGGTGGTTCACTCTTTCACTCTGCAGGCAGACACAGAAGTGGACATTTTTAGATATTTTCTGCAACTAGTTTCTTGGTTGCTTAGGTTTAATGATGATGGAAACAGATGCAGTGGACGTGTTTTACTGTATGGTCTGGAGCAGTGCTGTTCATTTGCTAATGTAACTGCTCATTGAGGTTCTTTTTATATACATGTCTCTTTCAGTTTGTTGCAGTGATGGATCCCACTGTTATATGGGAAAAGGGAACAACAATTATGGAAGACGTCCATAGCTGAATAGTACAGGAAGCATTACTGCTGATGGGGGGAATAATCAGAATGTGTCAGGAAAAGGAACAGAAAGTACTGCACTTGCAGCTGGGCTACTGTGTTGTAGATGTCAGAACAATAAGCAAAACAGTCCGCAAGTAATGAACCAAAAACAGCCAGAAGAGCCAGCTCAAGTGTAGATAGAATTAACTTTTCCAGCACAAAGTAAAGAGCCCCCAAAAAAGTGCCACGTGTTTACTAGGAGGTCTTATATGTGAATTACCTCTTTGTAGAGCAACTTCAGTAAAGTCTGAAACAGAAAAAGAGGCTCCATGGGCAGGCATGCTGAAATGGCTGACAAATACCCCTTGCTAAAAGAGTAAGACAGACCAGAGGGCAGTAACTCACACAAATATTTGAGCATCAGTGATACATAATCCTTGACTGTGTCCTGATTATTAGCACAGCACCAGGTAGAACAACTCGGCCCTTTACTAACATAAGGCTTCCTAGTAGCAGGTGTTCTTTTTTTCTTTAGTGCCAGCTGTATATCCTCAGAAACATGGTGCAGAAAGGTATCAAACCTGACTCATACAGGCATAGCCATTCTGAAAGAGACTTTCCCTCTTTTTGAAAGGATCCCTGTTTTTCATTTTTTTTTACCCTCCTGCCATTTTATTTTAGATCCCTGTCTGCTCTGGAAACATGCTGGGATTGTTTGTTTTACTTTTTTTTTAAGAAAAAAAAAAAAAAGAACCGGAGGTCTTGTAAGAGTTTGAAAAAGAGGGCTGAAAAATCTTAGAAACTCTGGATTAGTTTGCCTAGTTCATCAAACTGTTGAAGTGCCTGAATAGTTGAAGGGCCAAAAAAAAAAAAAAAACAACTCTTTAACCTAAGGAGAATTTAAAATCTCACATTATATTTCTTCAGAAAACGTCTGATTACGTACCCAGGCAAAGCATCTCATATCCATAAGCAGGAAAGTTTAGACACTTGAGATATACAGTAGTAGTATTCAGAAAAATACTTACCTTCTAGGGATATTGTGGCAGAAAAGTTCTTCAAACTGTCTTCACTGGTCAACATGCAGGTCAGCATATTAGCCGGGTAATGCAAGATTCTGCATGCTAGAGTTGAAGAACAGAAACTTCCCTTACCAAGTCTGTCAAAGGGTTTACCATCTTTGTGTGAAGGCGAATGATTAGCATTGACCATAGTTTTGTTAGCCACTGGAGAAGAAATAGAAATTGCTGCTGGGTCAGACCTAAGGTGAGGAAAACAAATACTTGTTAGACTGAGGAGCTTATAAAGTCTGTTTGCCTTTCAAGGGATTCAGGACTGAACATCAGAATCACTGCAGGCAGAACATACCTCTCAACCTCTTACTGCAAGAAATCTGGACAAAGCCTGACAAAAAGTGGGAGCAAAGGCTCCAGAAAAGGGTTATTTTAAACATTGCTCTTATAAACTTAGAAAGTTGCTAGAATAACGGGATTTGTGTTACCATACATTTTTCTTAAGGATATGAAGTCTGAAACTCAAATTATTGTCATTATCTTTTGACTTTAATCTGTAAATCATCCCAGTGATTTGTCAAGAAAACAATTTTTATGAGGAACAAAACAAAAATATGAGGCATAACTCTGGACATTCTGCAAAAATCTACACAGTTGAGAGGTATGATGCAGAATCAAAAAGATCCTCCAAAGCCACTTTTCAGATATTATGGTATCTCTTTAAGGAGGAAGGCACATTCAATTATTCCCCAAAAAATACATTATTTATTTTAGACAGTCTTCTGGGACACAGTTTCAAAAAAAGAAAACTTTTCTGTAGTAGAAACTTAGGAAACATTCTCCTCAAAATCAGGTGCTTGTGAAGAAAATATGGGAGAAGCCCAGTCCCTGTGATTATCAGACTCCTCTGATAAAACATCCTCGGGATTTCAAAACCTGCAAGACAAGTAATTCATCTTTATTAACATACCCACTGTCTTTAGATGAAATACATTTAACATTTTTTCCCTAGGGGAAACCCTAGGAGGACACCAACTGAAGGATGGCACTTCAAACCAGATAACAGATTTCTTACTCTGGCCACCCTGGGATAGTGTGTCATTTTTGGTTGATCTAGAGAGGAAGTTTGTTCCAGAGATGGGGTAGTCATTGTGTGACAAATCTATTTCTCCATCTTAATTTATTTGTTTTAGCAGGTTCAGATCACTGGTACTCACTCATGTTCACTGGAAAGTTTGATTTGGAAAGAAAATAGGTCTTGGACTGCAGGATCCCTAATAGCCCAGAAGGCAAGGCACAGATCATCACTATAATGTCTACAAGACACTGAATACAGGGTCAAGGCCTCCAGATTCTCTCGGTAGTTAAAGTCCTTTAGATCTTTTTTTCAGAAACCTTTGGAGTTTCTGTAACTGCTTGATATGTTTAGTAAGATACATACAAAAAGGTCACATTGTATTCATTGATTTGCTTGATCAGAGCAGAATATAGAGAAGCAAGGATATCTTTGGATCTAGAGAAAATACCCCTTGTGGTCAGCTGTGCCGGACAGAAAGTTTTTCTGACCACTCCTGCAACATAATGGTCTATACTATAAGCTAGGTGGAGGGCTTGTATACCAAATGCAACAGTACTGTATTTTTTAGCATCTAGTTTTAGCCCATTTTCAGGGCACCAGCTATTAATACATGAAAGTTTGCTTTCTAGCTTCTGCATATCAGAAGAAGATTTAGTATAGCACCCAGTTTACAATCAGCTGGCAATTAGCACACAGGATTATGGCTATGAGCTGTTAATGAGCTACTTCCTGTAGTATAGGTTTGATTCCCTCAGCCTTCATTTGCCTGCTGAATGACCTTAAGTAAGTCACTTGACCAGACAGTCCTTTTTGGCAATTGGAAATTTAGATTAGGCTCCTTAATGGTCTCCTTGATTGCACGCCTAGTAACAACCTATGAACTTGATTAAGCAGAGGTCGCCGTGTTTGATTTGGAGATCATAGAAGTGCATGCCAAATAGCAGAAGTCCTAGCACAGATCTCCATGTTACTTCCACTAGTTACCTTCATGCTCTCTAAGGATGCACCTGCCACCCTCATAGTCTGGGTTTTATCACTTGGCCAATTTTATATCAATCTAACTACATAGCGATCAATTTAGAGCACATTTAGCTTGGCAATATATATTGGCAAGAGGTATGCTATTAGATGCCTCGGTAAGGTCAAGGTATACTGCATGTGTACTGTATGTCCTCAGCTTGCACTACACTCATAAAAAAATCACCAGATTCATTAGACAGAATCTACCCTAAACAAAGCCAAACTGCTGAGGGTCAAGTTTTATAATGTTTTTTTATGTCATAGTTTATCAGATCTGTTATGACCCATTCCATGGCTTTGCAGATAAGGCTCATCAGGCTGATGGGTCTGTAATTCCCAGGGTTCATAGTGGGGCCACCCTTGTGGAGGAGGTATGGCAACTTCTGTGCACCAAACCTGGGAGACAAAGCCAGTGGACAAAGCCTAGGTTGAAGAGTTATAGGAATAGGTCCACTAGCGTTTATTTAGTGCTGTTCAGCAGGCAGTCTGGTATGTTATTACGTCCCAAACAGAACAACTTTTTGTTTTGGAAAGTATTTTTAACAAGTGTTCTGTCTTTGTGATAAAAGGAGTTTTGAGATCCTTTCATACATGAAGGTTTTGTATAGATGGCTCTGAGGTGAAATTTGCACTGAATTTGCTTGTTAATATATTTGCGACCACAGATCACTGTTTGGGTATTATTTCATAACTTCTTGACATATGTAAAGAAGGATTTGTAATTATCCTTAACTTTCAATGTTACCCTAAGTCTGTGGAAAGTTTTTGTTTTCCTGATGGTATTTTTCAGTACCTTGGATAACCTTTTGATGTTGACCTTGATTTGTGGTCTTCAGCTTTGCTATATAGTCTATTGTGCTTTTTCCCTTTACTGTATTCTTTATTTATGTATATGGACTACCAGTCTGGTTTTCCCTTACCTTTCCCATTTTGTTTACTTGTGGTTGGGACTGGCAGGTTTATAGGTTTATAGGTGAGTATTTAGGGTATTGAAGTTGTACTTGAACTTTGAGACTTTATCATTGCATTGTAAGAAATTTGTATGTTTGAAGTCTTTCAATACTATCATATTTTCATCCACTGGTTTAGAGATTTTGAAAGAGAAGAAGGTTACCAATTTGTGGCTGGACTTGAATGGGGAAGTGTATGCTAGTGGGACGGTACTATATTTGTAAGGACCAGGTCAATAACATTTTTGTCCTCTAATGGACTGTTTTGACTATTTGGTCCAGGGAAATCTTGTTTATAAAACTGAGGAATTTGTGGACATAGCTCTAATCTGAGGACTAGGTCTCCCAGTTTATCAATAGGCAATTAAATTCACCATGGATTATGCAGTTTTTTTGTATATTTGTATGCAAGAAATGGACTTGAATTTCAGGGGTCATTGACAAGGCTCTGTGACATACAATGATCTGATCATTCATTTTATTTATAGTAAGTTGAATCTCAGTACATTTGTTTTGTGGGTCTAGGGGAATCTTTCCTGACATAAACTGGTCTTTAATAAATATGGATACTCCGCCACACTTCCCATCATGTCTAAAGGTATGGTAGGTACAAAACCCAGTATGCACTTTTAAACCAGGTTTCAGTAATAATACAAGCAATTTCTTATTTAAACTCCTAGGCCTCAGCAGAGCCACATTGGTATTGTACTGTGCCTTGTCTGTTATGTTTTTTTAGATTGGAAGATCCATTAACTGGACTCTAAAAAGGTACTATGGGAACAGGAAAGGCTTTAGCTACTATGCGGAAGCCCTGGAATGAGAGGTGCAAGTTATGCTTGGGAAAGCAAGTAGGGCTGTGCAGCAGTTCATCCCATCCTAATACATACTGGACCCCCTCCAATGACATCAGTTATTCAGCCAATTGTTGAAATGAATCATCTTTTTCTTGTGCCTCACCATAATTTTTGGTGAAGGCAGAATTCCACCTAATACTGAGTCTGACATATATGGAGAGCTCAGAAATGTTTCTCTGCATATCTCTTAGGGTTTTGAATGCTAGGCCATTTACTCCAACACAGACCACCAATGTTGTAGTCAAGCTTGTTCATCTAGAAGGTTTTGAGGGTCCTTGAGACATTAGAGATCCTGACCAACTGAAAGATAATGCCCTGTCATCCTATTTTTGTCCAACCTTATGAGAGTAGAACCACTATATTTTTATTAGTAGAAGGTTTAAGCATACTTGGTTTGGGTTTTATTTATTTATTTATTTATTTATTTTTTGGTGGCTTTCAGTTTGGATATGGCAGTATGTGCTATACTTTTTAATTTCTGCTGTGGCACTACTTTGTGAGTTTCAACTGGTTTTAATTATGTTGCAATGTATTTTCTATATGTTTCTTCAAGATTTTAATAAATCTGTATAAACATAGTCTTTTTAGATCTTGGAAGATTAAGTACTGATTTGTAACAGCCTCATTGTATGATAATTTTCCATGTATTTGTGTGGAGTGCTGTGAAGGTGTGTTGCTCACAGACTCTGTTTTTTGTGAGAGTGATGCCTCCATCTTAGTTAAGTATTTGCATTGCTCACAGGTAGTTTGTTATGAGGATAAGTAGTAGTTCTGGTTCACTGTCCATGAGAGTCCACTGCCTGAGTATACCAAATGCTATGAGCATAGCTCTCAACCTCTTAACACAAGAAATCTGGACAAAGTCTAAAATAATGGGGGGACAGAGGGCTAAAAATGGGAAAAGATTTTAAATATTGCTCTTATAAACTTAAACACTTGCTGGAATGACAAGATTTGTGTTAACATGCATTTTTCTCAAGGATATGAAATCTGAAACTCAAATGTATATTATTATTTAGTGACTTCAATCCTCAGTGATTTGCCAGAAAACCACAAAAATATATGAGGAAGAAACCAAAAATATGAGGCATAAATCTGAACAGTGTCTGAAATTGGACAGTTGACAGGTATGGCTACAAGTCTAGCAACTGAAGGAAAACAAGCTGGCTGCCCTTCAGTTTAGTCCAAGAGTATAGAAAATGAAGGATAAAAAAATTATTTGTATGGTAATTGATTTGATGTACACCTTTCTTTTTTGTTTTGTTTTTTTAATGATTCTTTCTGAATACAAAATAGTAAATGTATCATCATTGATAAATTCTTGAGTATAGAATATTAAGTATTGAAGGTGTTCTACTAGGTATAAACAGCGTACAGTAACTTAACTGGGTCCCTAATAAAGAGATAGTGCCTTTAGCACAGCCTGCTAATGGGTATGGTTCTGTCTAGGCTTGCTAGGGGCAAACCTTCAATCAAATACACTGTCTCTTCTGGGTCTTGTTCCCTGCTATTGCTTCATGCTGTAAAGTTAATGTTGTGACAATAGTGACAAACTGACACCTACCATTCCTCAATGAAAGTTTTAGTAAATGTGAACAATGAATGGCTCTGTATTAGACATGCCCCTTGTAGCATTACCTTTCTGGTTTTCTGTTCTTTTCCTACTGCCTGTGCTGTGCAAGTAAGTTGCAGGTTTGCACAGTGCTGCAAGCCTAGCTAGGAATTTAAACAAACCTATGAAAAACAGCTTTCAGTTCCAGACAGTGACACTAGCTTTCTAGAAACAGCAACAATGTTTCCTCTCCAACAGAATGAACACCACTATCTCACTGACTGCCTACACACTTGGCTACAACCTTGATTCTGACCGTAGCTAAGTTGTGAAAATGGAGGGAAAACAACAGATTTTGTTCAGGGAAACAACACAGTAATTAATGAATTTAGTCAGGTTACTGTACAACACAACGCTTCAATTTCCAGCAAAGAAAATGAAATAAAATTAACACAATTCATTCGAATACTAAGTAAACACCATCAACAGTTAAGCAGTTGCCTACTCTCTTGTCTGCAAATGTCCAGCTACTGCCTGCTTCACCTTTTGTCTGTACACCACCCCTGTCTCTGTATGTGTTCCATCTTTGTCTCTCTGCTCCCACAAATCACCCTTCTTTTCTAATAAAGAAAAGAAGGCTGTATTCCCACATAAATACCCTTCATTCCCTGCACCATCCTTTCCATATTGGTTAACCTTCATTGTTTTTTTGCGCTTGCTGTAATCTCCTTTCCAGTTTTCCTGCCTACCCTTTTTCACCCCATTTACATTACGTGATATGTACACCCTTACCAGTGTTCCAGTTGGCTGCTGGCTTTGTTTTGCTCCCATACCTGTTGATCTGTACCCACAGCTGTTGACACCTGCCTCAGCATGTTCACAACTGCTTGTACTGCGTTGGTTACAAGGGGCAGACATGATGCCATACATGCTGTTCATGATTGCTATAGTGACACTGCTCTCCTGATATACTGATATAATGCTGTTATGCAGGTTCCCACTACTTGTCTTTATGTCATGTGGATTTAATTTGATATGTTGGCACTATCCTTTGCCTATTACATCCATAAGTAGCTTTTGGATGCTTTGTGCAGTGAACCCTCTCAGAATTAGCCCTCTGCAGGCATGCTGCACTAGTCTATAAATCTCAGCCTCTGAGCAGGTCAATTCAAGTCAAGTCAATGAGACCACACATTGCTTCTGGGTCAGCCTTAAAAAGAAGCAGCTATGCCTAGCGGTCTAAAAAATAAATAAAATAAAATATATATTCTGTCGACCCTGTTTAAGTATTTTGTGTCATCTATAGACAAGCATTGCTCTTCATCCAGCCATTGTGAAATTTTTCTTAATACTTTAAAATAACTGATCCAACTGACCCATATGCCATTCTGTGGTCATTTGTTTACATTAAAATAGCAATACATCATACCTGCCCTGTTTGTGGTCCCACTGACTTAGTTTCCAGTCCAGTTTGATTACTATACTGTAGACAGAATTCATGGTCAATGTGCTGAGGTGCGGTGGGAAGTGGCACTGCAGGTTCTGGAGTCAATATAATCCTTCAGTGAGTCAATGTAATCCTTCAGTGAGTTGATGCACTCCTTCAGTGTTGTGTTTATTTTCATCAGCTCTGAGCACATTTGACTTATTTTTTCTTCTAGATTACTGGAAGTCATGTCTTACACCAAAGCTGGTGCTTGAACTGCTTTTTGCTGAACAGCTGCAGAATTCTTCCCAGCTAGTGTTTTCTCCTCAGCTTTTGTGATTGACTTTATTTCAAGTTCTCTGAATTTCTTTTTTTTGCTGGCATGCAGGCAGTGCACTTACTAGTCATTTACTAAAAAAATCTACCTAAAAAGACAAATTCACTGGCTGCCTTTTCTGAGTTTCTGTTTTCCCACTGGGAGAGCTGAAACTAAGCCATTAGTGTGCAGCCACCTTTGAAGTCGCACTGGCTGCACTTAAGCACAACTGAAACACAATTCGTAGATGCTAGCTGTGCTTGGGTATTCTTGTTTTAAGTAGCCTGAGGAAATTTTAGGCAAATGAAGACATAATAAAATTTAAATGAGGAGTATGTGGAAAATATGTAACTATCTTATGTTAATTAGGAGCCCTTCCCACATTACTGAGATTCATAGTCACTTTTTATGCAACATTGCAGCAGTGCCTTTTCTACCTACTTTGCAATAGGCAGAGTTGCATAAGTTTGCTCCTAGCCTACCTATTTCCTGAGTTTATCAGTTGAGATGGATGAGATACAGGAAATGTTTGTCTCATCTCCAGATTTCCTGTATGTCAGCAATAGAAATAATTATTTTTGTAACAGAGCCATTGGTTAATGTGCGTCAATGCTGAGGTCAAAGTGGCATGACTGCTACTTATAGCGAAAGGATTTTGTAGATCATTGTGTGTATTGTACCTAGTCAGCCACTGTAGCTAGATAGCATGTGCATATAAGTTATTGAGCACGTGCAAGATCAGTGCCATTTTGTATAATCAGCTAGAGTGAGTGCAGGCATGAATGGAGATGCACATTTGAGTGTGTTTGAAGTAACAAATCAGTCAGTTAGCTTATGTAGTTCGAAGTATATGTTCCAGTTATAGCTCCTGATATCTTTATGTATAATAAATGACTTAAATGAATACCCATCCTCAGTATCTCATTTGATACATGAGACATGCAATATGGTGTCAGAATGGGATCCGAAGCAGCTCACAAACCATGAAACAAGTAGTAGTTAGAACTATAGAAATATACAGCAGCCAACTCGCAAACAGGTCAGTGGCTATTCAAGGGTACTTAAACTCGTCTAAATGATTTTTCAGTCACTGAATAAATGGCAAAGCATTCAAAACATTTGAAATAATTACCGAGATAAACTAAATGTCTGAAATAGTGACATACTGATAAAAGTATTCAAAAGAACTACAGAAGTGTTCAAAATAATTTCCAAAGTGTTTAAAATGTACGGAAAGGCTAAAATGACCACATTTTTTGCAATATATTAATTTCTCACATTAAATAAAACTTTTTGAAGTATCTGAAGTTTCTGGAATATTCAAAGTGTTTACAGTTTTGAAATAAAGCCTTTTCAAAGAGATTGCTGTGCAGTTGGGCATAATTACAAGTACCTGGTCTATGCTTATATTAAACAGATTTTGTTGTTATGGTAGAGGGATTTTGCAGACCTGGACAGCTGATGTTTGATAATAATATTGCTGATAATTGGCAAGTGTTTGAGCAAGATTATGATATTTTCATACAGGCTGCATTTTCTAATAAAGATGCATATACAAAGCCATTCATACTTATTAATTTAGCTGGCTCAGAAACCATTGAGAGGGAACATCCATTTGTGTATGTGCATGCTATATATGTAGGGAAGGGGGGGAACCACCATATTGTGATACAGGCTGAAATGCGGGAAAACCTTGAGTGTTTAAAATGTAAATTCAGAGAAATGTGTAACCTTCAAACAAATATTACAATGGAAAGGCACATGTTTTACACAAGAAATCAAAAGCCTGGTGAAACTATAGCAGCATATATTACTGACTTAAGAAATAAAGCAAAAATGTGCAGATTTGGTGATCTAAGAGATGAGTTGATAAAAGAGAGGCTTGTGTGCGGAGTTAATGATGCAGTGAGAAAGATTTTGCTTCAAGACAGTGATTTAATGTTGAGGAAAGCCATTGATATTTGTCAAATACATGAACTTACAGAAAAGCGTACTAATATGCTTATGAATGAGAAAAGCATGCATACAGTATCTCATGCAGTATCAGAAAAGTGCAAATGTTGATAGTGTACAACATAAAAGCTTAGATGAAAAAGAAATATAAACCAAAGGGTGTGGTAACAAATAACTTCACTGTTAACTATAAACTGAACGGGGCCGCAGCAAACAACCTCATTGTTAACTGTCATAATTGTGAAGGCAGTCATGAACCTAAATAAGAGAAGTGCTTAGCATTTGGTCCGCAATGTCACAAGTGTGAAAAGTGGAATCATTTCAAAAGGATTTGCACATATTTTTATTAAAAGAGAGCATCCAAAGAAGCAAGTAGATCAGATAGAGAGCTGTGAGCAAACTTTCTATGTTGATGGTGCCTCTGTGATCAATGAAACAGTTAACACAGTAGATTATCAGTTGGCAGCAAAGAGTGAAATATTTTGTACTGTACAAATTAATAAGAAACCTGTAGAGCTTAAAGTAGACACTGGATCTAAGTGCAATGTTATATCAGCACAAATGTTTGCTAAAGTAAAAGCTGGTGAGAAACTTGATTCAGCAAAGTGTGCAAAACTAGTTGTTTATTATGGTGAAGAGATTCAAACTGATGGTGCAGTAGTTCTCACATGCCATTCTGCTGGGAACAGTTATGACTTGCAGTTTTACATAGTCAAAAGACACGTGCAGTCACTGTTAGGCCTCAAACACAGTTTGAGAATAGGACTGATTTGATGAACACAGGATAGCAGCAGATTTCTTCAGCTCCACCAATTTCATTACACTGACAGGAATTAATTACTTAAAAAATTAATTTTTGAAGTAATTTTCTTTCTAAATATGTTTGTTTTATATAGTTCTTGAACTATATCTAAAAAAAAGGAAATTTTAACAATATTCCTGTCAGAAATCACTTTGGAAATTTTCCTGTCAGTTTATCAGTCTGAAATGAGTTCCAGTAAGACAAATTCTCAAGACTCCAGCATCAAGAAAGAACTTCAGTCTCTGATAACTATAATCCAGCAACTTACTGCTAAGATGGATAAAATGGATACTAAAATAGATACCTTCATAGAAAAAACTAAAACAAATAGACTTGTTACATATAGACCTGCAACAACAGAAGATCCAGATGACAGGCATAGAAGAAGCTGTGAATGACATGGAAAATAGAATCCAAGAAGAGGAAATCAACATTGAGTTTCTGCTGAAACAAAATACACATTTACAAACAAAGCTGGATGACCTGGAAAATAGATCTAGGTGCAATAACATTAGGATTTTTGGACTGCCAGAAAATATTTTTTTTTCAAAACAAGTTTATTGTTTTAACATATAAGAGAAATATCATAACAATTTTATACAAATAATTAAAAATAGGTATTATTATAATATTCAACAAAACAACTAAAGTATTTACAAAGACATCCACTACAATCAGATCAATTAATTAAACTAAAATACTGTGCTATTGAAATTAGAATTTTTTTAACAAATTTTGTAAATTATCCCATACAATAAAATGTGATGTTTTTCTAGTTGTTCTCATTCTAATTGTGCTTATTTCCATATGACACATTATATTCATAACATTTTTAAATTCATTGAGCGAAGGAGGAGTATCTGAAATCCAATTTCTAGTTATTATTTTCCTAGCCACTGCTAGGATAGACCATAACAAGGGAAGCTTAATCTTTTTAACACATTGAGGTACAGGTGTGTTGAATAATATAAGAGACTTAGAAATAATGAAATTATCTGTAAAAAGAGCCTGCAAAAATTCATTAATTGACTTCCAGTATTCTTTCAACTTCATACAGTTATAAAACATATGAGCCCAGTCAGCATTAATTTCTACATTACATCTCTTACATAGATTATCTTTATTATTAATTTTATTCATCATCAAAGGTGTATAAAAAGATCTATGTAAAAATTTCCATGTATAAAGTCTCCAGACAATGGAAGATGTAGTTCTATAAGCAGATTCCAATATATGTTTATCTTGTTGAGTTGGTGGGTCCCCATTAATAGAGGTGAAATAATTCCAGTATGAATCTACATTGTAAAAAGTTTCTTGTCTGATAATTTTATGTATATATGAAAGTTTACCTTTATCAGAAACTTTATGCTGTAAAGTTATTATCAAGTAATCAATCAGTTTTGGAATATATTCTTTAACTGTTATAGACATTAGATCTATTCTATCAATGAGATGTTGTCTAAAGATCTGAACCTCTAACCAGCAAGTTTCTCTTAGATCAAATTCTTGTTTTAAGAAATCTAGATTTTTAACTTTATTATCAGATATCAGCTGATACCAGTACTTTAGATTATTATCTATAGCTAAATGAGCTCCTTCAGAAGTAGATGACATAAGCATACCCTGAGTATAAATTATAGGAATACAATAAAATTCCATTCCCTATACTTAGGGTGCATGAATATAAAGTTACGATAACTAATAATAATATTTAATGGGTAACAGACCATATGTTTAGGTGTAATAGGTGAAGTACAAAATTCCTTTAGCAACCACAACATGGAGTTATTTATAATCATATTTTTATGTGTTATGGAGATTTTCATGAAGTGCATACTAATTAGCTCCCAATAATCTTTCCATTTTGACATATGACCGATCTATTAATAAAGTAATAACTTTTATAATAGAAGAGATAATATATAAATTAAAGTCTGGAAAAGAAATACCCCTTGAGACCAGCTATTAGTATGTTTCTTTAATGCAATCCTAGGTCTATTAGGTGCCCATAAGAAATTTAACATTAGTGTATTCAGTTTCTTGATAGTTATTTTTGTAGGTGAAAGTATTATTGATTGTATTAAGTATAAAATCTTGGGGAATATTATCATTTTAATAATTGTAAGTCTCTCCTCCATAGTAAAAACATATTATTCCAGGTATTAAAAAGATTTTGTATATTAAGAAAACAGGTATTATAGTTATTATATATAATAGATTTAATATCTTTAGATAGTATTATACCTAAATAAGTTATCTGACCTGAGTTGGGTACATATTTAGTAAAATCACTATTGAGAGTATTTTATCGTGTATATATAGGTAGTATATTAGTTTTTCTTCATTGAATATTAAACCAGAAATACTTTTAAAATTCATCATTTTATCAAATAAAGACTGCATAGAAGAATTAGATCCTGCTGATGTAATTAGAACATCATCTGCAAAAAGTTGAATTTTTGATGTTGTATTTTC
>NC_056747.1:1209033751-1209078751 GCF_019279795.1 Protopterus annectens | reverse complement strand
AATGATATTTTCATTACTGTTCTCTCCTGCCCTCCCCACCCTTTACCCACTACATAATCTAAATAGAATGTCATTGTTTAAACAAAGAAAATAATAAAGAAGAAGGAAAAAAAGGTAAAGATAAAAATGTATCAAATTACTAACCTTACTTTTTCAGAAAGAAAAACAAATCGAGTCACAGCCTGCCATTAAATCCTCAGGCATTTTGACTGGTTATGAAACAAAACATTTCTTTGCACATAGAGAATAACTTTGATTAAATCTTTTCCAAAATATTTGTGGCTTTCTGGAAATGCAGGAACTATATTCAAAAAGATTAATAATGAACTAAAATGATGAGAGAGAAAAAAACATATAACAAATCATTTGTTTTTTAGTCTCTTCTTCTTCTCTGAAGTCTTCCAGGAAGTTTCAGTTGCCAATCTCTTTAATGAAGAACTAGCCCATTCCATTTCTTCTATTTTATCCAAAATCCTTTTTCTTTGACAAACAGTAAAGCAGAGTCTAAATCATCGAAGACCTTAGGACCATCAGGAAGGAAGATTTTAAGCTTGGCAGGAAACAGAAGGTATGTTTTAAACTGTGCTTTTTAAGCTCCCTTATTAGTGGCAGAAAAACTTTTCTTTTAGCAATTACCATGGAAGAATAGTCATTGTCAAAAGCACAGTTGTCTCATTAAACTTAACAGGAGCTTTAGCCCAAGCAGATTTAAGAACCATCTCTTTATCAAAGATGATAGAAATCTAACTATAACTGATCTAGGATAGTTTTTGTTAGAGTTAGTATTAGCTATAGATCTATGTGCTCTTCGATACCAAAAGAGAATGCTTCTGGTAAATCTAAAGTTTTAGGGAGCCATGTTGTTAAAAAAGAAGTAATATTGTTACCTTCAGTATTTTCTGGCAGTCCAAAAATCCTAATGTTATTGCGCCTAGATCTATTTTCCAGGTCATCCAGCTTTGTTTGTAAATGTGTATTTTGTTTCAGCAGAAACTCAATGTTGATTTCCTGTTCTTGTATTTTATTTTCCATGTCATTCACAGCTTCTTCTATGCCTGTCATCTGGATCTTCTGTTGTTGCAGGTCCATATGTAACAAGTCTATTTGTTTTGTAGTTTTTTCTATGAAAGTGTCTATTTTAGTATCCATTTTATCCATCTTAGCAGTAAGATGCTGGACTATAATTATCAGAGACTGAAGTTCTTTCTTGATGCTGGAGTCTTGAGAATTTGTCTTACTGGAACTCATTTCAGACTGATAAACTGACAGGAAAATTTCCAAAGTAATTTCTGACAGGAATATTATTAAGATTTCCTTTCATTTTTAGATATAGTTCAAGAACTATATAAAACAAACATATTTAGAAAGAAAATTACTTCAAGAATTAATTTTTTAAGTAATTAATTCCTGTCAATGTAATGAAATTGGTGGAGCTGAAGAAATCTGCTGCTATCCTGTGTTCATCCTTGGCCACGCCCCGGACTGCCAGAAAATATTGAAGGTAACAATATTACTTCTTTTTTTAACAACATGGCTCCCTTAAACTTTAAACTCACCAGAAGCATTCTCTTTTGGTATCAAAAGAGCACATAGATCTATTGCTAATACTAACTCTAACAAAAACTATCCTAGATCAGTTATAGTTAGATTTCTATCATCTTTTGATAAAGCGATGGTTCTTAAATCTGCTTGGGCTAAAGCTCCTGTTAAGATTAATGAGACAACTGTGCATTTTGACAATGACTATTCTTCCTTGGTAATAGCTAAAAGAAAAGTTTTTCTGCCACTAATAAGGGAGCTTAAAAAAGCACAGTTTAAAACATACCTTCTGTTTCCTGCCAAGCTAAAAATCTTCCTTCCTGATGGTCCTAAAATTTTTGATGATTTAGACTCTGCTTTACTGTTTATTAAAAAAAATAAGATTTTGGATAAAATAGAGGAAATGGAATGGGCTAGTCCTTCATTAAAGAGACTGGCAACTGAAACTTCGTGGAAGACTTCAGAGAAGAAGAAGAGACTAAAAAACAAATGATTTGTTCTATGTTTTTTTCTTTTTTTTCTCTCATCATTTTACTTCATTATTAATCTTTTTAAATATAGTTCCTGCATTTCCAGAAAGCCACAAATATTCTGAAAAAGATTTAATCAAAGTTATTCTCTGTGTGCAAAGAAATGTTTTGTCTCATAACCAGTCAAAATATCTGAGGAACTAATAACAAGCTATTATTCAATTTGTTTCTCTTTCTGAAAAAGAGAAGTAAGGTCAGTAATTTGATACATTTTTTTCTTTTTTTCTCCTTTTCTTCTTTTCTTTGTTTAAACAATGACATTCTATTTAGATTATGTAGTGGGTAAAGGGTGGGGGAGGACAGGGAGAGAAGAGTAATGAAAATATGATTAATAGAATAATAACATATTTATTCCTTGTAAAAAGTTTATATGTTCTTCTAATGCTATTCCTAATTATACTTTCTTGATTATACTGCTTATGCTTGTTTGTAAATAATCTGTCATGCTTTAACTAATAATAATTAGAACTAAATAATAGTAAATAATATGTTTTATTTTTAACTCTATTAATATAAACAGTAAGTAATATTCCATTGTATATACATCTTATAGCTTTCTCTTACATTTTTTATTTCTGCTTTACACTCTTTTATTTTCTACTCTCTTTTTCTTTTCTTTATTCTTTCTCTTTATTTTTTTTTCATATTAATATATAGAAATGCTTTTGATCATATAGACACAGTAAATAATAAGATTTGCATAAAAATTGAGTTGGGACATAAATATTGAGTTTTATTACTTATTAATAACTTTGGGCTTAATTTCACTTACATAGAGGCTGTAATAACCTGTAAAATACATCGCAAAGGTTTTGTCATGTTTAGATGCATTTACACTGCTAAATGAATGTTTGTCACTAGTTTTAACAAGTTTCCGCCAAAATGTTAAGGGAGACAATCTGGGATGTGCTACCTCATGAACAGTGTCCTCGAGTTGTTTCAAAAGCTTCAACTCTCAGAATTCTCACAGAGAAGCTGAAAGCAGTCAGTTTGAACTTTGACCCAGATATCACACTGACACATCACAGATTCAGGAAGAACACTCTACCAGGAAGTAGAACTGATGCAAATGCGACTATGTGAAGGAAAATGAACTCTTTAACATCTAAATGTGAGTTATTTTATATAATTACTTAAATATCTATGTTATAATTCATAAAATATGTCAGTTATAATGATTTTAAATGATGCAGTTTCTTGTAGTAAGTAAATGTCTTATTTTAGAAGGCATAGAAAATGAAACATTTATTCAAGTGTTTTTGAAAATCTACTTGACTGCAGCATACTAATCTGTGTTAAAAACTTATGTTCCAAACATATACATTACTATAACTCATTTAATTCATCTGATTGACAAGCATAAATAACTTTATAACTCTATTCTGGAAGAAATTGTCATGTGATATATTTTAAAGCAGTAGTATAGACATACAAAATACAGATGGCTTTTGTTTTACAATAATGCAAGTGTTTCTGAGAATTTGCATAACTATGCAGTATGATTTATAACAATTTCTATAAATATAATATTTTATTCTATTGACAATAATGAGTATGAGTAAAATGCTCATATACAAGCAATTCAAGGTTTTTTTTGGAAGCTGTTGACTGCATTTACATGACAGAAAATAGATGCATCTTAATATATGTAATGTCTGAACCATATTAGCCAAAGCTTTTGATTTAAATGAATGTTAGAACTTATTTTTACATACTTTGAATAAATTAATATGTAAATATGCCTTCTTCTTTTTTTTTTCTCTCTCTCTCTTTCTTTCACTCTCTCTCTCCCTCTTTCACGTCTTTTATTTCTCTCTCTCCTCTTGGTTCCTAATATCAAGATTATTTGAATGCTATTTGAATACAAGTGTATTATATTACATAGATGTATATAGTAGTATGAATAGTTTTTAAAAAAAAAAAAAGTTTATTTTAGTTTATATGATGCTGTTTTATCAAATTTGTAGTCTTGTCTTGCTAGATAATTGAGGGTTAACTTGAGTGGTAAATACTACTCTAAGTTGGAGTTTTTAACTCCAGGCTGGATGCAAGGTTTAATCCTTACATTATTTTCACTTGTTCATTGTTATATGTATATAGTTTTGACATCCACAATATATTTTGTACACTCATTGTCACTACTAACAAAATTGAATCCTATACAAAATCCCATAAGAGATTCAATAAATACAGCTATATTTAAAGGTACACCTAAAGGAGGAGATGTAACATTACTTATGTTGTTATTTGTTATTTTGATCATAAGATTCTTAAGTTTTAAAAATGCCAAATGACATCTTTAAAAGGAATTTCTTTAAACATTAATGGATTGAATAATCCGTGTAAAAGGGCAAGCCTAATAAGATACATTAATTTACATAAGGCCAACTTAGTCTTCCTGCAAGAAACCCATCTCTTGAAAAAAGATATTGATAAACTAGCCACACACAAATATACAGTATTGGTTAGTTCAGAGCACACTCAGAAAAAGAGGAGTGGCTATTTTATGGAATAAAAGTATGCCCATTCCTAAAACCATTAAGTCTTATCAGGATGACAAAGGAATGTTTTGTATGGTTACAATACAAATTAATGGGAAGACTTACACTTTAATTAATGTATATTGGATCCCTGGAATTGGTATTAATACAGTGAAACATCATCTTGATAAGATCATATCATTCTCTATAGGAGATATTATTTTAGCTGGTGACTTTAATTGTATACTACATGAAAGTGATACTACCGCTATAGGAAAAAGAAGAATTACATCTAATGCAAAACATTTAAACGATTTTGCTAATTCTTATCATTTGAATGATATTAATAATCAGATAGATTCAAAATCATTACCATACACCTTTTTTTCTAACAGATACAAAACTTATTCAAAAATAGATAGGGTCTTTATTTCTAACCAGATGGTAACAGATTTAATTAATTCCAAAATCATTTCATGTCCTATATCTGATCATAATTCAATTGTTTTTGAATTCATGATAAAACATACTCATAATGTTCAGATCAAAAGGATACCAGCATACTTAACTCAACTAAAAGACTATAAAGAATATATACTTTCAGAAGTAAAACATTTTTAGACATAAATAATACTCCTGAAGTCTCCATTGTCTATGTTTGGGATGCCTTAAAATCATATCTATATGGACAAAGTATCAGATGGTATAATAATAAAAGGAAATCTTGGGATAAGGAATTGTTAGATATTCAAAGTAAATTAGACTCTTATAAACATAATAATAAAGAAAATATTATGGACAAGAAAGTTATTGAAGAAATAAACAAACTAAATGAGAAATACAAAGAAATTTTAACTCATAAAGTTAAAATAACTTTAGAGAATACAAGTTTTTGTCTTATTCAATAAGCCCCAAATACTTACATAGACTTAAAAATAAAACAAAAGGTTGAATAAACAAAACCATATCAAAGAAATCTTTTCTCTAAGGAAAAGAAGAATGTTTCTAGTATACCAGAAATACTAGATGAATTTAGAAATCACTTTCACAAAATTAACCATAATAACATTAACATGGAACCTAAAGATAAAATAAAGGAGTTTATAACCACAAACATGAATAAAAAGCTTAATAAACAACAGATTAAACTATTGGACAAAAGTATTTCATATACAGAGGTTATTACACAAATAAATAAGCTTAAATCAAATAAAGCACCGGGTAATGATGGTATTATACCAGAGATATATAAAATCCTTTCTAAAAGTACATACTCATTAATACATAAGGTTTTTATTTTGGCCCAAAATGAGCTAATAACCCCCCCATCTTGGCAATATATATTTATTTCGCCAATTTTAAAACCTAATAAAGATCCAACTAGATGTACTTCATATCGGCCCATCTCATTACTTAATGTTGATTATAAAATGTTTATGAGTATTTTTGCTGATAGATTGAAGACAATCGTCCCCGGCATTATAGATATAGATCAGACAGGCTTCATTGTAAATAGAAATACTTTTGATAATATAAGAAGAACTTTAACATTAATTGATTTTGCAAATAGGAAAAAGAAAGATTTAACACTTATTAGTCTTAATATAAGTTCAGCATTTGATTCAGTAGGTTGGGACTATCTGTTTACCTTACTGAAGTGCACAAACTTCTCAGATGCATTTGTAAATCTAATTGAGCATTTATACAAAGGAACATTGGCTTATATTAAGGTAGGAACATATATTTCACAAAAAATACCCATTTTTAAAGGTACAAAACAAGGATGTCCACTTTCTCCACTATTATTCACTTTAGTAATGGAGCCTTGGGCTAATTTGATCAGAAACAGTACTGACATAGAGGGTTTTGAAATAGATGAAAATACAACATCCAAAATTCAACTTTTTGCAGATGATGTTCTAATTACATCAGCAGGATCTAATTCTTCTATGCAGTCTCTATTTGATAAAATGATGAATTTTAAAAGTATTTCTGGTTTAATATTCAATGAAGAAAAAACTAAAATACTACCTATATATACACGAAAAAATATTCTCATTAGTGATTTTACTAAATATGTACCCAATTCAGGTCAGATAACTTATTTAGGTATAATACTATCTAAAGATATTAAATCTATTATATATAATAATTATAATACCTGTTTTCTTAATATACAAAATCTTTTTAATACCTGGAATAATATGTTTTTTACTATGGAGGAGAGACTTACAATTATTAAAATGATAATAATCCTCAAGATTTTATACTTAATATAATCAATAATACTTTCACCTACAAAAATAATTATCAAGAAACTGAATACACTAATGTTAAATTTCCTATGGGCACCTAATAGACCTAGGATTGCATTAAAGAAACATACTAATAGCTGGTCTCAAGGGGGTATTTCTTTTCCAGACTTTAATTTATATACTATCTCTTCTATTGTAAAAGTTATTACTTTATTAATAGATCAGTCGCATGTCGCAAAATGGAAAGATTATTGGGAGCTAATTAGTATGCGCTTCATGAAAATCTCCTTAACACATAAAAATATGATTGTAAATAACTCCATGTTATGGTTACTAAAGGAATGTTGTACTTCACCTATTACACCTAAACATATGGTTTGTTACCCATTAAATATTATTATTAGCTATCGTAACTTTATATTCATGCACCCTAAGTATAGGGAATGGAATTTTATTATATTCCCTATAATGTATACTCAGGGTATGCTGTTGTCATCTACTTCTGAAGGAACTCATTTAGCTATAGATAATGATCTAAAGTACTGGTATCAGTTGATATCTGATAATAAAGTTAAAAATCTAGATTTCTTAAAACAAGAATTTGATCTAAGAGAAACTTGCTGGTTAGAGGTTCAGACCTTTAGACAACATCTCATTAATAAAATAGATCTAATGTCTATAACAGTTAAAGAATCTATTCCAACACTGATTGATTACTTGATATTAAATTTACAACATAAAGTTTCTGATAAAGGTAAACTTTCATACATACATAAAATTATCAGACAAGAAACTTTTTACAGTGTAGATACATACTGGAATTATTTAACTTCTATTAATGGGGACCCACCAAATCAACAAGATAAACAATATATATTGGAATCTGCCTGTAGAACTACGTCTTCCATTGTCTGGAGACTTTATACATGGAAATTTTTACATAGATCTTTTTATACACCTTTGATGATGAATAAAATAAATAATAAAGATAATCTATGTAAGAGATGTAATGTAGAAATTAATGCTGACTGGGCTCATATGTTTTATGACTGTATAAAATTGAAAGAATACTGGAAGTCAATTAATGAATTTTTGCAGGCTCTTTTTACAGATAATTTCATTATTTCTAAATCTCTTATATTATTCAACACACCTGTACCTCAAAGTGTTAAAAGGTTAAGCTTCCCTTGTTATGGTCTATTCTAGCAGTGGCTAGGAAAATAATAACCAGAAATTGGATTTCAGATACATCTCCTTCGTTCAATGAATTTAAAAATGTTATGAATATAGTGTGCCATATGGAAATAAACACAATTAGGTCAAGAACAACTAGAAAAACATCTTATTATATTGTATGGGATAATTTACAAAATTTGTTAAAAAATCCTAATTTCAATAGCATGGTATTTTAGTTTAATTAATTGATCTGATTGTAGTGGATGTCTTTGTAAATACTTTAGTTGTTTTGTTGAATGTTATAATCATATCTATTTTTAATTACTTGTATAAAATTGTTAGGATATTTCTCTTGTATGTTAAAACAATAAACCTGTTTTGAAAAAAAAAAAAGAATAGGACTGATTTCATTTAATAAAGGGGTCCACCATATAAGTCTGAACAACCACAATAATTTTACACAGAATATTTTTGGTGAATATGCTGATATTTTCAAATACGAGCTTGGCAAACTTCCAGTTACATATTCCATGAAGTTAAACCATGAAGTAAGCCCAGTTGTCAGACCAGCAAGGAATGTTCCAGTAGCAAAGCAGAGTAAAGTAAAAGCAGAACTAGACAAAGTGGTGAATTTGGCTGTCCTTACTCCAGTAAAGGAACCCAATAACTGACTGAATGGGTATCCTCCATGGTCATAGCTCATAAGAAAAGCTCTGATGATATTCAAATACAGACTGATCCGAGAAATTTAAACAAAGCACTTAAACATCCTCATCATCCGATGCATACAGTAGAAGTAGCTGCCGTCATGCCAAATGTCACTGTTTTTTTCAGTCTTAGCTGCAAAAAGTTCAATTTGACAAATTTCACTGAATCACAAATCTTCATTGTCAACCACTTTCAGTACACCATTTGGTAGATACAGATTATTGAGAATGTCATTTGGGATAAAGTCTACCAGTGAAGTATTTCAACCTGTGATGGAGCACAGTTTTTTCTAGTTATCCATGTGCTACCATAGTAGACAACATTATTGTAGGGGGCAATGATGAAGACAAACATGATAGAAACATCAAGAAAGTTCTAAACCATGCACATGAAGTAGATCTTAAACTGAATCCTCAATAAATGCAAATTCAAACTGAAAGAAGTTACTTATGTAATTGTGTGAAGAACTCATTGTAAATGGATCTACCTATACTGAGCCAGAAGATATAGCAAACCTCCTGGCTGATAAATTCAGCTCCAACTTTACCCCTGTCTTCACCTCAATCTTTTTAGGAAAAAAACGATGTCAGAAAGTTCATAAAGCTGAAAACACAAATAATCACCATAGAATGCCAAAGTTTAATGAAGCTTTTGGGCTCTCAACCCTTCATCAGCATACACAATTGTTAATTTGATTCCATTTATATAGAGGTAAAATTAATGTCACATGATCAAAACCAGCCACTAAAAATCACAACTAATAAAATATCTTAATACAATATACAATATAAAAAATATATAATATACAAAAAATACAATATATATAAAAAATATATGGAATTCAACAATTAATGGAAATAGTTACAATATTATAAATTATCTTGCTGTAGTTTCACTAATACTGGTTTTATACTAGTAGCATTATTGAGGCCAGGATTAACATCAGCTTGTAGTCTGATTATCCACTGTAACTCCTTAAGCTCTAGTAAATTATTTATATCGCCACCTCTTACCCCTAGTTCGACCGTATCTATACACCTGAATTTAAACCTATGTGTTGCATTATCCATTATATGCTTATATAAACCATTTGTTTGCACTTTCCTGTTTATCTCTGATTTATGTTCTATGACCCGGTCTTTGAGCCTTCTTATCGTTTTTCCTACATAAAACTTATGACAATGCATACAGGTTGCCAGATACACTAATTTAGATGTATTACAGGTGGCTATACATCGAAAATCAAATCTAATGTTAGTTACTGGGTGTCTAAAATATTGATCTGCTTCTAAAATATCATTGCAACAAGTGCAATTATGACATCTAAAAGTACCTATTTTACCTTTTATTGGCTGTGGTTGTTTACTAAAATCCTTGTAACACAGCATACTTTTTAATGATTGTTGATTTCTATATGCAAAACTAGGTTTCGGTCCTGTGATCTTTTCAATTTCTGGCATAGCCATCAGTATTGGCCAATTTTTTTCTATTATTTTACAAATTTGATATGTGTACCCATTATATGTAGTTATGTACCTGATTTTATCATCCTTTACCTTTCTCTGTGTCATTGACCCATACATTGTTTCTAATGGTAGGCCAGTAAATATAGGTTTGTAATCATGAGTCCTACCATAAGTTACTTCCTCAATAATTTTATTGATCATAACATCTGGGTATCCACTTCTTATAAATTCATCCTTCATTTTTGTTATTTCATTTGCATATAGACCATCTTCCATTGTTAACCTACTTACCCTAATTAACTGTGACTTAACTATCCCACCAAATATGTGCGTTGGATGCATGCTAGTTCTTCTCAGATATCTTGTTATGTGGACATCTTTCTTATGTACCATAGTTTCTACTTTCTTATCATTCTTATACAATTTCACATCCAGAAATATCATACTGTGTATTGAATAATTAATTTTAAATTTAAAGAATTGAGTGGTATTGTTTAAATAAGATATATATAACTGTAATTCTTCTTCTGTTCCTTCCCAAATAAAAAAGCAGTCATCAACAAATCTGGTGTAGCATTTTACATATTTGTTATATACATTACTGTTATTTAATATGTAGTTCTTCTCCCAGTAATATAAAACTAAGTTAGCAAACATATTTGCCACTGAGGTCCCCATAGCTACACCAGTTAGTTGCCTATATGGGACATCATCAAAAATAAACACATTTTTTGTTAACACCAAGTCCAAAAGTAAACATATATTTTCAATCTCACTAGGCTGCATGGTAGAATACATTAGCAATAGCCTCCTCACTGCTTCCACACCATATTCTATGGGTATAACTGTAAACAATGATTCTACATCAAGTGTTACAAAGATATAATTGTCAATAGCATTCATATACCAGTTATTTAATTTGTATAAAAAATGTATTGTGTCCTTTATAGCAGTATCGCAGTGAGGTAGGATCTTAGATAATTCTTTCTGTAAATATTTAGAAATGGGCTCTGTCACCCATCCCTTCCCTGAGACAATAGGTCTCAGTGGTGGGTTGGACATTGATTTGTGTATCTTGGGTATTCCATAGATCTGCGGTATCTTAGGACATGGGACAGAAAATCAATCTTCCCTCAGGAAATATCATCAAATATAACTCCCCCTACTATCACTAGGGAACAGGTCCTTAATGCTCTCTCTAAAATCAAGACTACCACATCAATGAGCCCAGACTATATCCCAGGATTCCTTCTAAACAGCATGAAACATGACCTATCAGGGCTTCTGGAATTACTATTTAACTGTAACCTCCAAACAGGCTCCATGCCTCATGAATGGAGAAAGGCAACAGTCATCACTCTGCACAAAGGTGGGCCATCCCATAAGTCTCACCAGTTTTATATGTAAAGCCATGGGAAGAATTATCATGGAGATGATCAATAGAGATATAGTAAACCTCCAGGCATTGGACCCAACCCAGTTTGGTTTCGTCAAGGGCAGTTCATGCCTTCTTAACCTAGTGGACTTATTTGAGAAGGTCACCAAAGCAATGGATGAGGGCAAAATCTTTTACACTGCCTAGCTTGACCTGGCCAAGGCATTTGACACAATACCCCACTTGGGCATTGTTGACAAACTCAAGAGGTTAGGTACAAACTCGTATGTCACCCCGTGGATAGCAAATTGGCACACAGACAGGACCCAGGAAGTTAGAATTTGGGAGTCCACCCCTACAAAGAGGCCAGTTATAAGTGGAGTCCCTCAGGAATCAGTCCTTGGACCGCTCCTTTTTGGCATTTACTTCTCAGAAGTGAAGGTCAATGTCAGTGGTGTCTGGCTGACTAAATTTGAGGATGATTGCAAATTAGGAGCTGTCATTGAATCTCATACAGACACAAATGTTCTCCAGGAGGGAATGACACAGACACACAACTGGTGTCAGAGCCATGGACTAAAACTAAATGCCAAGAAATGCATAATAGTATCCTTTTGGGATTCATCCATCCCTAGTAACTATCGTATTGACAACACATGCCTTAGAAGTGACCCAGTAGTCAGGGATTTAGAGACACACATAGATAGTAATCTAGCATTTGACCATCACATGTCTTACAGTGGTGAGGAAACATTCTATGTTGTGCAATTTATAAATAAAGGTATGGTATCTAAGTCCAAGGAAGTCATTGTTTCACTGTATTTGGCATTCATCGGACCTATCACTGAGTATAGTACCCCCTTTGATATGTACCTAACCAAGCATATCCAACAATTAAAATGTCTAGAGAGGTTCTTCACTAAAAGAATATAGGGCATGAGTAAAATGTCCTATGCAGACCAGCTCAAGGCTCTATCCCTGTATTCTGTCTCCTACAGGCTTTTGATGGGAGATCTATGTCTGGCATACAGGGCATTGTCAGATCCCACTCTGATGGACCTCCTGCATGTCCACAAAACAAACAGCTGTTCTAAAGACTTAAACCTTGCCTGTGATATAAATAGGACCTGCTGGAGAGATAGGAATATTGCAGAGACTACCCCATCTATGGAACAGGTTCCCCATCCATGTGAAGCATAGTTTCTCCCTAACCCAATTCAAGTGCAACTTGAACAATTGGATGGGAAACCAGAAATTCATTCCTGGTTTGGCACCTATGTCTCTAATGGACACAAGTAACCAGTAAATGGTTCATCTCCCAGGCCCATGCTTATACTTATCAAGGGTATCAAAACTTGTCAGCGATTTGGGATGCATGGCTAGGCTTAAAAAGGCCCTTGTGGTTGTTAACCTAGTAAACACCTAGGAACCTATGAACCTATGTGAGTCATTTGTTTATCAGTTCTGGCTTACAACCATATTCATCTAAGCAAGCAGCAATTCTTGAGATGCCAGTTCCAGACAATGTCACATCTTTACAACATTTTCTTGGTAAGGTCAACTATTTAGAAAAGTTCATCCCAGATCTGAGTGAGCTTTTAGCACCATTATATGAGTTGACATGCAAAAGTGTAAACTGGTCCTGGTTGGAACAACACCAAAAAGCATTTGATGTTCTGAAACATAAAATTGCCAGTCCACCCATACTGAGATATTATGATGTTCACAAACCTGTAACTCTTTGTGTGATGCTTCAAAGTATGGTCTTGGTGCAGCATGTCTTCAAGAAGGCATACCAGTAGCCTATGCATCCAGAACTTTCACCCAAACTGAAATACAGTATGCACAAATTGAAAAAGAGTTTTGGCAGTAGTGTAAGCATGTTCAAAATTCAATGGTTATATTTATGGAAAACCTATTCAAACAGAGACTGATCACCAACCTCTAGTGACAGTTCTCAAAAAGCCACTACATACAGCCCCAGAACGCTTCCAATACATGATCCAATGCATGATGTTAAAATTTCAAAAGTAGAATTTCAATATTGTATATACAAAAGGCAAATGCCTATACCTTGCTCTTACTTTGTCAAGAGCAGACAGACAAACAACAGTACAGCATGACAATCAGAAGGCAGACTTTGAAGTCATGGGACATATGGAAGTCAGAAATATTTCCTCATCATGTCTTGATGAACTCAGAAATCATACAGTTTTAGACCCAGTTCTCCAGAAGCTGCAACATGTTATCAGTCAAGGATGGCCAGTATGACAAACTAGTTTACTACTTGACATACAGAAGTATTTTCCTTACAGAGGTGAGCTTCTGATGGAAGATGGAATCATGAAAGTTCCTAAAGTAGTAATTCCTACAGCATTATAACATGAATATATCAAGATTTTACATTGTGGTCACCCAGGTACTGATTCAACCAAAAGAAGGGCAAGAGGCATTGTATTTTGGCCTTCTATGTCAAAAGATACAGAGAAGGAAACTAGCGTGTTCCATTTGTAACAGTACTAAATCGCACCAACAAAAAGAACCACTTTGGCTAAACCAGATTCCTGAATTACCATGGTCAACAGTTGCTTCTGATATTTTTGAATGGAATGGTCAACATTACTTAGTGTTAGTAGACCATACCTCTCAACTGTCCAGATTGTTGCAGAATGTCCAGATTTTTGCCTCATATTTTTGGTCTATTCCTCATAAAAGTTGTGGTTTTCTGGCAAATTACTGAGATGATCTGAGGATTGAAGTCACTAAATAATGACACACATTTCAGTTTCAGACTTCAAATCCATCAGAAAATGTATGTTAACACAAAATCTCTTACTCTAGCAACTAGGTTTATAAGAGCAATATTTAAAATCTGTCCGTATTTTTCAGCCTTTGTCCCCCCATTTTGTCAGGCTTTGTCCAGATTTCTTGCACTAAGAGATTAAGAGGTATATAGTAGACTCTTATTTGAATTGGTTTGAAATTGACATTCTGCCTAACTTAACGTCCAGCACTGTCATTACGAAGTTGAAGAGACATGTTTTTGTCCTTGGTAGTCCGCACAAAGTTGTATCTGACAATGGTGCACAGTTTACAAGTCAGTAGTTCAAGAGATTTGCTGAGTCTTGAGACTTGAGACTTTGTCCATGTTACTAGTAGTCCTGAGTATCCACAGTCCAATGGATTAGCTAAGTGTGCAGTTCAAAGTGTGAAGCACTTGTTGGAGAAATCCAAGAGAGGTGGCACTGATGTTTTTCTTAAACTACTTAATCTCAGAAACATTCCTCAAGATAATATACTTGATTCACCTGCTCAGACTGATGTCCAGACAGATTAGAATAACTATTCTGATCAGTAAACAATTATTGATACCAAGTCACAAAAGTTGTGCTACAATAAATCCAGCAAACTTCTCAGACCATTAAGACAAGGAGAGATTGTGAGAATGCAAACATCTAAAGGATATGACTGAGTGGGAATTGTCAAAATTATTTGTGAAGAACTGAGATCCTACATCGTACAGTGTGAAGGAATGGATTTTAGAAGGAATTGAAGACACATGCTACCAGTCTCCGAACAAGTGACGCAACAGATCACCTGTGCCAGAGACTCTTATTTCTCAGAGTGACTCTACACTTGTTCGAACTCCAGAGGACAATGTACCTTATTCAAGTAATTCTAATGTAATCCCTGAAGTTCCAATTGTAAAAGAATCCTTAGAGACTGCCCCTGTTGCTAAATCCAGTCAAAGTGACTAGATCGGGTAGAATTTTCAGACCCAGTCTGAAATACACAGCGGCGTGGACTTGAATTCATTTGTTGTTAAATGTTGATGTGATATATAGCTTGTAAAAATATCTCATTCTCCTACTGCATGTTGAACAAATCAAAGAGAGAGGATTTAGATCATTGTGTGTATTGTACCTAGTCAGCTAATGTAGCTAGATAGCATGTGCATATAAGTTACTGAGTACATGCAACATCGGTGCCATTTTGTATAGTCAGCCAGAGTGAGTGCAAGCATGAATGGAGATGCACATGTGAGTGTGTTTGAAGTAACAGATCAGTCAGTTAGCTTATGTAGTTTGAAGAATATATTCCAGTTACAGCTCCTGATATGTTTATGTGCAATAAATGACTTAAGCTTATACCCAGCCTCAGTGTCTCATTTGATACACGAGACATGCAACAGATTTCAGTGTGGAGAATCAAGTTGTGTATTTCCATTACAAGAAATGTTTTTGTTGTATATTCTAGCGAAAACCACCGCTAATTCAAAAGCCAAGAACTCGACTCAGGCCAGTCCAAACGTAAAAAACAACAAATTTTATTAAGCCACTATAAAAGCTTTTCGTTAGTACCTTGCACTAACTTCTTCAGACAAGCAAAACATTCACACTATTACAAGTGAGTTTAAATACCACCATTGAAACACTTAACCACGCCCCTTGCTCTCCCTTTAGCTCCTTAAAGGTACAGATCACAGCTAACTAACTAAGGTACATTTGCAATTCTCTATTAACATAATAAAAATAAAAAAAATCATACACCGAGACTATAATAATAGCAGGCTTTGAAACTGAAAGAAAAAAGCCCAATGTTTTGATTATTAAACTTGTATAACGTAGATAAATGTGTTAAATATATAAAATAACATAAAAATAATGACAGTGTTCAACCTACAGCATAAATACTAATAATGGAAGCGTGACGCTTCCTTATCAAAGATTACCTATGCATACATTGTATCTTGCCTGCTTTCATATAAAATAACTAATATAATGAATATAACAAATATAATGAAATTAATGCATACTGTCCTAAGCATCTAAATAACTAGAACAGCTACCCAAGAAAAATAATATTAATCATATCTCACTAAATAATAAAAATAATAAAATATAAAAATATAAAATATGACATATAACATATAATATAACATAAATTTAGGCTACTCGATATAGGTTTAATATTGTCATTAAATAGAACAGGTCTAAAGGTTAGCATATATAGACCTAAAATTACTAAATAATAAAATATAAATCAATAATATATGTTGTAAAATAATAATCATGATGTATAATCATAACAATAACTGATAACTATTAACCCTCCACCACTGTCGACTAATAAAGAGTTATAAAACCATTAATTTGTCAACTCTCATTTTTCATTTTTTGACTCTCATTTAAAAAAATTGTGAGAATAAACAGCTCGTCACCTCTTCAAACTTTTAAGTTTTAAAAAACAACTAATGGATAACGAGCTGTTAAGACCAGGGGGGGCGATATGCTTCCAATCTTAATTGCCAAAGAAGCTCTTTACATTCTAATCTATATGTCTCAGGTCCATAAGAATTGGTATTATACAGCTGATCTATAACCATAAATGTAAACTCATGGTTTGGGGTGTTCTGGATGTGCATAGCCAAAGCATTGTCCGTTTTCATTCTTCTTATGGCATACAAATGCTCGTACATTCTTTCCTGGAGTTTCTTCTCAGTCTTGCCAATGCAAAAACTGGGACATGATGAACATTGAGCAAGGTATACCACTTGGGTACTGGAACAAGTGAAACGTCCCCTGATGAGGAATTTCCTGTTCTTAACTGTAAAGGCTGTACCTGCCTGGGCAAATCTGCAATACTTGCACATATTGCATTTATACATCCCTGATCTTGGTGTTACTAAATTTCACGTAGATTCCAGAATATTTTTGATGTTAGGGCCCCTTCTGTATGTTATCAATGGGGCTTTATCAAAAATTGGACCTCCAAGTAACTCAGGGGATAGTAATCGCCAGTTCCTCTTAATTATAGTAACTATGTCATTGGCATCTGTATTAAAAGTTAAAATACAATTGGACCTGGACATGTTTCCCTGAAAATCAGGGCATACAGGTGATGGTGAATGATTCAATTCAGAAACAACATGACTCAAGATAGAAGAAAAATAGCCATTAGCTCTCTTGGTCTTAACTTCAAGACACAACTCATCAATCAAGATTTCTGGATAACCTCGATCCAGAAATAAATTGGCTATGAAATCACACTGTTCCAAATATTCACTATCCTTTGACACCATCCTAGCTGCTCTTACAAGTTGTCCTTTGACTATAGCCTTTTGCTGGTGAAGTGGATGGTCACTATCATAATGTAGATAAGAATTAGAGAAAGTTGATTTCCGATGGATTCTGGCTCCAAACTGACCTAGACTTCTGTCTTTGTAATGTTCCACATCCAAATAGGATATCTTCTCCATGTCTATTGTACAAGTAAATTTCAAAAAGTCAGATGAATTATTGAAGCCGATCAGTAGGTCTTGGGCTTCTTCCAGTGAGCCATTAAACAAGATAAAAATGTTGTTCAAGAATCTTATGTACAGAACGACTTTCTTTTGAATAATATTATTGGGAAAGACAAACGTTCTTTCCCAATGAGTCATGACCAAATTAGCGACACTGGCGCCACATGGAGACCCCATAGGAACACCAATCAGCTGATGGAACCATCTGTTATTGAATGTGAAATAGTTACATGTCAAAATAATATTCAACAATTCGCTCACCATAGATATCTTTTTGGGTGGAGCTTGGTAATAAATCATCTCCAGTTGAATCCATTCAAGTGCTACCTCATGGGGAATTGAAGAATATAAATCAATGACATCAATGGTCAGAAAATAGGCATTTCCTTCAAAGGTAGCTAGTCTAACATTTTCCAAAAAGGACCAAGAATCTCTGGCTATGTGTGATACCTGTGATACATATTGTTTGAGGATGGTATCTACTACCTTCGCTGCTGCATAGGTAATACTACCCCTCGCGTTCACTAATTGGCGCATAGGGGGATCACCAATACTTTTATGAATCTTAGGATTCCCAAATAATGCTGGAATGCATGGTGAGGGTACTGAAATAAAATTGTAAATGTCCATATCCAGAGACCCACTAATGAACATGTCTTCAAAGTATGACCGCATGCGGTTCATACTTATATTCAATTCATTCTTAGATACTTCTCTATAGGTCTCTGTAGAAAGTATCGCTAAAAGTCTATCTGTATATTCATCCTGTTCCATAGCCACTAATCCACCTCCTTTGTCAGGTTTCATTATTCTGATAGAAGAAGAACTGAGAGCTTCCAATGAGTCCAATTCAATCTTGGAAATGTTGAAGTGGGTCTGTCGTTTACACTTAAGCAAATTCCTAATGTCCACGTCACATATGTGTTCAAACACTCCCAAGCAAGGGGCCAAAGGTGGATTATATGTACTTGGAATGTGATACATAGGCCTTGGTTGGACCGACTCTCCTAATAAAAGGGCCAAGTTCAACTTTCTCACAAAGAGTTTGAGGTCTAAAATTGACTTATCAACACTAGCACATCTAGAGGGTATAAAAGTTAAGCCCTTGGCTAAAATGTCAACAAGGGGTTGGGAGAAAATAAAATTTGAATAATTATATATTTTAAAGTCCTTCCCTGTGTTATATATCACTTCAAAGGGTTTATTTGATCGGGTATTAGGAAATGTAACATCTTCCATCAGTTCTTCCTCGATTTGTATTGTCATTCTGCTTGATGTTTGTTGAGGAGATGAGGCTTGTGTTTGAAAATTTAGCCCGACCAACCCTGTATCAAATTGACTTGGATTATCAATATTATCTCCCTGGTCCCCTGCTCCATCCACTCCTTCTAGACTCAGTCTCTCTTGATTGGCCCCCTTGTTCTGCTCCATAACTGATGTTATATTGCCCTCTCCACAGGGCCTCACTGAATGTTTCGGTAGATTAGGGTTAATTTTCAGAAAATTACACTGAGACTTAGGGGGTTTGGGATATGCTACACCATCCTTATAAGCCTTAATGTCTCTTTGTAATTTTTTGACTTTAGTTGAGGTAATCTTTGTTATATAGTGGTCAATACTAGTATATGACCTTTCATATTCAAATCTATACCTTGGGAAACAAGCATCAGTTTTTATCTCTTCATCTAAAACGGATAATTCCTTATTCAACTCATTAATAGTCTCTTGATAATGTACACTAATTAGGTTTAACAACTCGTTCCCATGTCTATCAAACAGGGCTATCAAATCCTGGTGGAATTTAGAACCTTCCTCTAGCCCTGTTGGGTATTGCCAGGATCAGAGGCCTTTAGGGACTATGTGTGCTTGCCTACACTCATTGAAATATGCCACCTCAAGTTGTAATTTTCGACTTTTAAGTAGTTTTTGATCAAATAAATGTAATTTAGTAGGCAGACTCACATTCTCATGTTCAATAACTTCATTACTAGCTCGGTCGTTTTCGAATCCAAAACGGAATGACCTATTAAGCCATTCATTTAAATTAAAATTCACATACCTTCACTTTTGGCCATCTGAGATGTTGTTCTGTTGTTGTGCTAAATCAAGCGTGCCTGGGGGGCTCATGCAGCCACTTACTAAATTCTTCATATTCCCTTCTCGTTCTTGCATCAGCAAATGAGTTGTAAGGTTAGGTAGAACCTACGATTCATTAATAATTTTGTTAGGTGATGTCAAACCCAAAGATCCAGTTAATGGCATCCACAAGAAACATGTTTGTGAAGTATTAAGTCCATTTAATAATGTAGTGCTCTGCGAAAGACATTCCACACGTTGCGTTAAGTTTTCCACTTTCTCGGTGAGAAGGTTGATTAAAATAGTTAAAATCTCCTGGCTCTGGCATAGTCCCTGCTGGCGATGAAGCGGTGGATATAAAAACACCTAAAATAAACTTTCAAGACCGGAAAAACAAACTAGTGAAAACCACCGCTAATTCAAAAGCCAAGAACTCGACTCAAGCCAGTCCAAACGTAAAAAACAACAAATTTTATTAAGCCACTATATCTACTTTATACAAGTTTAATAATCAAAACATTGGGCTTTCTTCTTTCAATTTCAAAGCCTGCTATTATTATAGTCTCAGTGTATGATTTTTTTGATTTTTATTATGTTAATAGAGAATTGCAAATGTACCTTAGTTAGTTAGCTGTGATCTGTACCTTTAAGGAGCTAAAGGGAGAGCAAGGGGCGTGGTAAGTGTTTCAATGCTGGTATTTAAACTCACTTGTAATAGTGTGAATATTTTGCTTGTCTGAAGAAGTTAGTGCAAGGTACTAATGAAAAGCTTTTATAGTGGCTTAATAAAATTTGTTGTTTTTTACGTTTGGACTGGCCTGAATCGAGTTCTTGGCTTTTGAATTAGCGGTGGTTTTCGCTAGTTTGTTTTTCTGGCTTTGTTGTATATTCCTTTAGCATTCTCTGCTGTGTTTTCTTCACATTCCAAAACAAAGTGCTGCAGAAGCCTTATGTTTAACTGGACTGCTGTGTGAGTATTGCCCTTCTATTACTGATTTTGAAAGCTGCCATACACAATGCCCCCTGCTTCTCATTTACAGCAGTACTGTCAGGTAATAACTGATTCTAAGCCTAAGCCCTTTCTGCTTGCTTTGCCCCATCCCCCACTTCCACAAAGGTGTTTCCTACGTGTCCTCAGAGCATCAATAAGGATGCGGTTCTCTTCATGACTGAAGCTGTCCCTCCTATGTCTTGTTCCCTGTTGTTGCATCATGCTGTAATGTTTAATCAAATGTTGTGTGTGCAGAGTGTTCACAACCATCTCATTCAACATAAATTTGGCATGAATACATTTTTTTTACTATCGGCAGTACTTTGTTTTTGGCCGTGGGCTCTTGTGGTTGTGGACACTGTGCACACACTCGTAGTTATTAGTTTAGTATTGTGTGCTTGGCAAGTTTTTTTTCATTAATTTAGTGAAATGTTGTGACAAAAGTAACTAAATGACACCTGCCATCCTTCTAGAATAGTTTTAGTAAACATGGATAATGAATGATTCTGTATTACACATACCCCTTTTAGCACTAACTCTGACTTCTGGTTGTCTATGTTCTGTTACTACTGCCTGTGTTGTGATAGCCACTGTTGCAGTAGTACTGGATATGCATGTATGTATTTGCAATGAGTGTGTGCTAGGGAATAGGATAATGCATTTCATTCATTAGTTGAACTTACCTCCCAATCGTATCATTCATAATTTTGTGAAGCAATGTCTTACCTGTAAAGTAAGGATACTGTTCAACAGCTGGCAATGAATTACAGTCATTCCTGCTTTTCCGTCTTATTTCTACTTGTCCTTGTTACTGAAAGATGATTTTAATTCAGTGGTGCTTTACATGTTATGTCAGTACCAAACTTATGTAGGTGCAGCCCAATATGGAGGGTTGAGGAAAGTTGGAATAAGTTGGTTCAACATTTTGAACTTACTATGCAAATTACGCATGTGTGTATCTCTTGAATTGCAGATATAAACCTTATGCTTATGTTTGCAATCTATACATTGAAATAATAAGTCTTGTGCTGAAACATGGCTATAGACCATTCAGGTAGCTGGAATGTGTGTTGACAAAAGGATTTGTTGACTATTGGTAATATACTCACGTACCTCCAGCTTCTCCAGAAGCAAAGGATTTTTCCTTTTCTTTTGAGTAGATCGTTACCCATTTACATAAAAGATATAGATACATCTCAGATAAACTTCCACATAAAATGTACTTTATATATCATTTCAGTTATTGACCTCTCAATGGTATTCTGTCTTTTCAAAATGGCAGTTATGATTAAAAATTCTACATCAATGTAATTATTTATTATCTACAATAATACATGAAGCATTTTTCATTGGACATTGTAACTGCCACATTTCAGATGTTAGCATCACATATTTCAGCCCTTTCAGATATCGCTTTCAATTATTTCAGTTCAAGAGGTGTCTGTATATCCACCTAGCAATATGAACAATCATCAAAACCTAGAAAACTTAAGTCACTGGTATACATAACAGAAGTTAATGCGCTAGAAATCTTTTTGATTGAAAACTCAACAGTTCATCTGGACTCTGTATTTTCAACAGGTTCAAGAAATGTCTTTTGGGAAATATCTTTGGCTATATCTTAGGGTATTTCTTTGAATACCTCAGCATATTTGAAGCCATCACAATCACAAAAGTACTCTTTCTTTGCTTCAGTCATTTTAAGACATGGGCTGGTATTGATGGAGAAGTTGCTTAGTATGTAGCATGCATTTAGGCTGGAATTAGCCAGGTACAAATGAGTCAGTTGCAATTTATAGTCCAGTATTGCTTGTATCTCAGATTCATAGAGGAATGAATAAATTCATAATGACTTTTGTATGAAGTGGGATTGACTAATGAGGTTCCATGCTAGGTGAACATAGTTGTGATTCATAGTCATATTTTAAGGAAATTGTGCAACAATGTATACCTGCCGATAAAAGGGTAAAGTCCGCCAAGCAATTTGGAGCTACAGATAGCAAGAGAGCTTGAAGCAGAAGCAAGTGTCATACAACACCATACATCATTCAAAGTGCTGCTGCTTCCAGCCAGCATGCATGAGGTGGCATCCAGAGCTTATAGACATATTACCGAACGATAGCAGGCAGCATACCATAATTTCACTGATCAAAAGATCATTGATCACTTTGGAGTCTATTTGGGGATTGCATGGGCCTTGGTTGACATGTAACCCACACCAGGAATTGACAGCAATGCTTTTTCCATAACCGTGGAGACCAAAGCATGTATATTTCTTTCTATTCTAAAGAAAGGGGCCAGCTAGGGACATGCTGGGTATTTTTAGACTTCTGCCTCTAGAACATAATGACTTCCTCAATATAATGCTTCTGCATCTGTAAGACCTTATATGGATCATATATGGTTTACTGACACACCACAGGAGAGAGCTAATACCATATCTACTTTCTACAGCATCACCTTCCTCCCTAAGGTACTGGGTGTCATAGATTGCACATTAGCAAGAAAGACCCCAACTAACAAAGATTTATAGTAGGTTGGGCTACCATTACATGAACTCTCAGGTAGTCTGTGTGATTCACGTAGGATCATGGCTGATATGTCTGCACAGGACCAAGGCACTTCACACGATTCATATAAATATCGCACATCTCATTTACATCGCTGGTTCCTGCATACTGAAATTTCACAGGGCCACACTGGCAACTGTTAAAGTATACAGCTAGATTTGTAGTGTGTCAATAATACATACCCCACCCACCACATGTTCATATTCTGTTGTAGTGACACTGGATACCCACTGGAGCCTTGGCTTATGACAGTCATATCAAACTCCCTGACTGTGGCTAAACATGAATGGAACACCTAACATGCATAAGCATAACACTGTAGGTCATGTGTTTTGCCTCTACAAAGCCTGTTTCCACTACCATAATATGTCTGGGGGCATCCTAGTATGATCCAGCTACAGACTGCAAGATGTTCTTAGCATGTTGCATGCTCTATTGCTCCATAATATGATGGTGAGGAGACAGCCTAGGCAGACCTTGGGTACTGATATGGGCAGACCATGTATACAAACACTAGCAGAAAGGAAAGTGCATCATTACCATCATCCAATGAAAGTGTGGTGAAAGAGCACCAATCAGCAATTGTACAACCATCTCCTAGATATTGATAGAAACACTACATGCAGTGCAGACAAACCAGCCACATCTAGTCCAGACATATGGACCTTGAGCACATAGTGACAATGCATTGTCAGACGGAATAAACATAATGCATGCACATTAACATCGGACAATGATTGTCAGTGTATGATTGAGCCACACTGTGCATCAGACATTCCCACGATTACCACATGGTTGTCATTATGTGCACAAGTGGCTAGAAACAATAAGACACATGTCTGTCTGCCTACACTGTGGAGGACACCCCAGCAGATGCAGAGAACTTGAAGTGATGAGCATACTCTGTCATAGACAATTTCCTCCTGCATCATTTCGGAGATAAAGGTGAGAGTCTTGAGGTTTTGGTACTCTGTGTGTCACAGACAATTCCCTCCAATGATAGAGTAGACAAACTACTATGTGACTATGTCCTGATGTAGAGGTAGGGGTCTTGAAGCTACAGGTACTGTGTGTCATAGACATCAGGGAGCATCACTAAGTGACCATGATCTGCAGTAACTATGATGGTTTATTGTACTGGGGCATGTGGTCAACCCTGACAGGGAAGATGCAGGACTGTGACTCAGATGGAGTCTGTTCATGAGGTATCCTGCCAATGGAAACCATCTGCCATGGCCACATATGACAAGTGGTGGCAGAGTGTTGTACATGTGCTGGCAAAGGTGAGGTCTGTGTACCTCACAATGCCAGACAACACTGCCAGTATGAGCTATATTATGGTGGTACTAGCAACCCTCTGCATGGAGGTGGAGATAAATGTGGGGTATGCCACCATAAACCTCATAAGACCAATGAGAACTGTGTCTCTGGACTCCCCATCATCATAAATGCCATACAACACAGGAATCAGCTCCCTGCTACCAACAGCTACAGCAGATTGTGCCTGAATGATGCAGTTCATAGGTTCATAGGTTCATAGGTAAGTACTAGGCAATTGATCTCCAGACCATTTCAAGCCTCAAGGAGGGCAAGACAAGATAGACTGGGAGAGAATTTGAGACTGCCCATCCAATTAGCTAGGTTTACCTTGAAGATGATATGGGTGCTACTCTGCTTGGCATGTAGTGGAAGTTTATTCCAGAGGTAAGTGATATGTTGGGATATTAATCTATCATGCCAATGTGTCTTATTTATCTGCTGATGAAGGTTTAGTTTCTTTAACCAAGCATTTGATGTACCATTAGTTCCTCAAAGGAATAGGAGATCAAATAGGGTTGGAGCTTTCATGGAATGAAAGGCTAGACATAGATCTCCATGGAAAAGATTGCAAGAGACTGAGTACAGAGAAAAGGTTGCCAGTGTCTCCTAATAACAGATTTTTGAGGCCACTGATCTTCTTAGTTATAAATCTCTGAGGTTTCTCAAGTTGTGTGATATGTCTAGATAAATACAGGCCCAAAGGTGTGTTATATTCAGTAATGGGTCTGATAAGATATAAATAAAGAGGAAAGACTTTTTTGGATGTAATAGAGATGCCTTTGGAAATTAGATGGGACATATAAAAAGCTTTCCAAACTACAGTGGAGACATGATGGTCAAATGATAAGCAACTATTAGCAAGAGTACCCAGATCCCTTACAACCGTGTCAGATTGGAGGGGTGCATCTCTTATCCATCCAGCCACCCTCTTCTCCTTTTTCCAATTTTTTGTACATGGGGTTGGGGTTCACTTCAGCAGTGACAATCATCTTGAGCCAAGGTTTGCACTTCCAGGTGGCTAGCCCTGCCACAGTAGTTCATTCCTACCACTCACTTTCACACACACTTGCACCTATGGGTAATTTAGAGTGTCCAATCCATCTAATGAATGTCTTTGGAATGTGGGACGAAACCGGAGCACCCAGAGGAAGCCCACATAACTGCAGGGAGGACATGCAGACTCTGCACAGAAGGCACCCCAGCTGGGAATCAAACCCAAGAACCTCTTGCTGTGAGGCAGCAATGCTAACCACTGCACCACAGTGGTTATAGGGGTGCATCTTCTATATGGTAAGTGAAACTGCTTTGTTTACCAAAATAAACTATAATAAAAATAAAATATAATAAATTATGCCCCATTTTTTACATTTAATTTGAGACCATTGTCCTTGTGCCAACTGTTAACAAGGTCTAAGCTGTGTCTGAGCAATTGTGAGTCACTTGAAGACTGAATAACAAAACCCAGTTTACAATCATCTGCAAACATAATTAACCATAGGTCAGAAATGCTGGCCTGAAGGTCTGAGAAATATATGTCAAAGAGGAGAGGACCCAAAACTGAGCCGTATAGTACACCACTGGTAAGTGTTTTGCTTTCAGAAGTGGAAACTTCTACTCTTACCAGGTGGCTGTGACATATTTGCTAATTGATCCCATGTGCCACCACTATATCAGGGGCTAGCTGTGACTTAATGGCATTAGCACCTCTGTGAGTCTCCCAAATGGTGGGTATACCCATTTATTTTGGAGAAGGAGCATTGTTATGAGTCAGAGCCACAGGAATCCCTGCCCCCATGGGGATTGTGAGCATTCAGACTGTCCAACCCCAGGTTCAGCTGTGGGTTAAGCCACACCTTCACCCTCTATTGGTGGTTAATGCTCCCCCAAGATGGCAGGATGGAGGCAGACGATGCCACCATGTCAATGGATTGTAACTCAGGTATCTGTGCCTTATCATCATTAGCAGCACCCCCCTGACATGCTGAAGGTGGTCTTGCCAGGAATGGCTGTAGATAGCAATATCATCCATGTAAGCAAGGAAAAATCCTCATGCTCCTGCTAAGATATGATCTACCAGCCTCTGGAAAGTCACTGGGGCATTCTTCATCCCAAAGGGCATCTTTGTGAACTCATACAAGCCAAAAGGAGTCACAAAGACTGACTTCTCTCTAGTACTGGGAGTCAAGGTTACCTGCCAGTAACCCTTGGTAAGATCAATGGTTGTAAGATACTTAGCCCCACCCAGCTGCTCTAGAGCCTCATCTGTCCTAGGCATGGGGTAAGCATCTGACTCTGTGTGACTATTTAATTTCATGTAATCCACACAGAACCTGTTGCTGCCATCCATCTTTGGCACCAACGCCACTGGTGAGGCCCAGCGACTGTTGGACTCCTGAATCACCCCTACTTCCAAAATCTCATGTACCTCTTCCCTCAGAGTCTGTTTGACTCTCACAGCACCCTATAAGGGGCGTGCCTGATAGGCCTTTGGGGTCCTGTATCCACCTGGTGCTGCACCAGGTGGGTGCTCCCTGGCTTCCCAGTGAACACGTCCCCAGATTCCTGCAACACTGCTTGGATTTCTCGAACCTGGGTAGGAGATAGCTGCTGGGACATTGCTACCCCTTCCACCAAGGTGTCAGCCCGAGCCTGACTGAGGAGATCAGTCACAAGATCTCTCTTTCAGACTCCTTCTGCAATCCACTGCAAATGCTCAGCACAAGGGCCTCCCTATCATGGTAAGGTTTCATCATGTTAACATGGTACAATTTGTGCCCCTGCCTTCTGTCTAGCACTTCCACCATGTAGTTAACATCACTTACCTTTCTTACCATCTTGTAGGGTCCCTCCCAAGCTGCTTGCAACTTGTTGTGTCTGACAGGAATGAGAACCATCACCTGCTGCCCTACAGCATACTCTCTAGCTCGAGCATTCCTGTCATATCACATGTCACACCTTTTTCAATTGCTGGGCTTCTGCCAGGTTCTCCTGGGCCAAGCCCAAGAGTTCCCTGAGCCTTGTCCTGAGGGTTAGGACGTATGCCACAACAGACTCCTTGTTTGACTGACACTCACCTTCCCACTCATCTCAAATTAAATCTAGAGGTCCCCTCACCCTATGCCCATACAGCAACTCAAAGGGTGAAAATCCTGTGGATTCCTGGGGAATCTCTCTGTAAGCAAACAACAGATGGGGCAAATATTTGTCCCACTCCCTCTTAAACTGATCTGCAAATGCTCGTAGCATGGACTTGTTTGTAGAGTTTAACCTCTCAACAAGACCATTTGTCTGGGGACGGTAGGGGGTGGTCTTCATGTGCTTCACCCCACAGGACTTCCACAGACAAGCCAGCAGGTCTGACATAAAATTGGCCCCTCTGTCAGACAGTATTTCTTTTGGGAAACCTACCCTGCTGAAAATATCTAGCAAAGCATTTGCCACCTTCTTGGCCTCAATGGAGGACAAAGCCACTGCTTCAGGGTATCGTGTAGCATAATCTACAATCACTAGGATATACGTTTTCCCTGTGGAACTTGGGGTACTCAGAGGACCCACAATATCCATAGCTACCCTCTGAAATGGCTGCTCAATCACAGGCAAAAGGCATCAAAGGAGCTCTCACCTTGTCTCCTGCCTTGCCTACCTTTTGGCACTGCTCATAGGTCCTGCAGTACCCTGTTATGTCTGGAAATTCCAAGCCAATAGAAGTTTTACGTAATACGCCTCTTTGTACATTTTATGCCCATATATGACCTGCAAAGGGAATATCATGGGCTATGGCTAGAAGTTCCAGATGGTAAGCTCTAGATACTACCAACTGCTGTACTCTCTCACCTTCTAGCCCTCCCTCAGTATACAGATTCCCCCTTCCCTTGTGAATAAAGTGCCTCCCTAGCTACCTGCCTCAGGCCTTGCAATGTAGGGTCTGAGAGCTGAGCCTTTCTCAAGTCTCTCCTGGTAACCCTTCCCAGCTCCCCTTCCACAGAAAGTCTGGCATCATCTGACAGTGGTGCCTCACTGTCAGCCTGGGTACTACTACTCACATCTACCTTTGCAGTTACCCTGTCCAAGGGAACATCAGTACCCACAAGCAGCTGTGGCTCACATTCAGTCTCACTGCTACAGCATAGCTCACTCCCTGAAGTAACCACTTCAGCATTCCTGGCTGCAAGTATGCAGTCTGTCTGGGTCTCCCCGAAGCTAACAGACCCACATGCTTGTCTCCTAGCCTCACCGCATGTAACTGCATAAGTACATAGTACTGCCTCATCCAAATCCTTCCCTCCCTCTCGGGGCATCTGCAGAATGGTAGTTCCATACTCCTGTTGTCGCAAGACAACCTACTGTAGGCATTTTGTCTTTCCCACTTACTGGCTCCCTCACCTTTGGTTCCCCACCTTGCCTCTGTGGACACCTGTATGCCACATGGCCCCACTGGTTGCATTCAAAACATTTAACCCTAGCTCCTGGATGTGTATCTGGACTAGTGGCTTCCCCTGCTACTGGCGGATTCTGTTAGAGCAGTCTGTGCTGCCCACCATGGGTTCCTTTAGTCCCATGAGCAGTACTGGGGGGTCCCTTTCCTGTGCAGGGCTGCCCTACTTGCTAGGTATAGGTCTCCCTTCTTCCCCAACTCCTCTGAAGTAGCACACTGTCTATCAGCTAACCAAATCCTCATGTACTCAGGCAAAGTGCTAAGGGCTTGATCCCTTACCAAAAGGTCTGCCAGCCCTTCAAAAATGGTGACCTGACATCCACTCACCCAGCTATCAAAATAAGTGCTCAGTTCAGCAACATATTCACATACATTTCCATCTGCCTTGCGTCTATGCTCACAAAACTTTTTCCTATACATTTCAGGTGTTAGCTTAAAACATTCCAACAAGTGTCTTTTTACAGCAGTATAATCAAAACAGTCAGTGTCATACATTTTTTCTAAAGAAGTTACAGCTTTACCATGGAGTAAGGGGGTCAGGAACCGTACCCAGAGCCCTTGGTCAACTTCATACTGTTTACATACCTGCTCAAACATATGAATGAAGCTATCAAAATTATCCCCCTCTTTAAACGGTGGAAGAAATTTATTGAACTTTCATGCTTCTGGGGTCCAGTTACTCCCTTCCCCATTACCTCCATGACAGGAAGAGTCAGCATTTCCCTCTCATGCCTCCTCTGCCATTCATTTTCCTCAGTTTGTAGACTCCTCATTTTCTCGGCTGCTTCTATTTCCATACACCTGGCCTCCAACTCAAGTCTCTTTAGCTCCAGCTGGATTTTTAAGTCCACTGCAGAAAGGTTGAGCTGTCCATTCTCTGAAGATATTGTATCTCCACTGTCAGTTTGATTGTCCTCCAGGCTGCTGTTTTCTGATGCAGCTGTAACCAAGGCTGCAATCAGGTCTGCTTTAGTCAGGTTTCCATGCACCAGTCCCCTAGCCTGGCACATCTCCGCCAGCTGGCTCCTTGTCAGCTTTCCATACTCTTCTGCTGACATGCTGCCTGCTCACCCTGACTAGCACTAAGCTAACAAAAGAAATAAAACAATTGTGATCTGAACTCTGAGTATACACTGTGTGGCTGTTTTAGAGTACAAAACACTTTTAGAGATCACTGTACATAAGCTACAGGAATTTGCTCTACCCACACCACTACAAGCCAATTAGTATGTGAAGTAGATCCCACCACTGCCAAACACTTGTGATGACTGTGCCCTGGCCCAGCAATCAAGGAGCCTCAATCCTCACCACTAACACCAGGGAGGCTGTCTCACAGAAGAGAGGAAAGGATAACGAATATACACAGTAAAGTACAATTTCCCTTAAGTGCACACAGAGATCACAGTCAGTCTGGGGCTGCTTGCTCCCTTGCTCACCAGGTCCCCAATAAGACTCCCCACTGACACAGCTATAGGGTTCAGGTCTCAGCCTAGCTGGGCAAGCTAAAGCCTCCAGTACCCTCTCTGTCCAACCACTACTTCGTGTCCCTGCCCAAGTAGCTGACACAACACACACACACTTTGAGATAAGTATTTATACAACTTCACAGACACTCCTGGGAAAGGCTGACACAGAATCTCCAGCTGTGCCCCTTTACCCAGACTATATGGTAGTAATTCCTGCCACCATCCAACTAATAATATCAGCTACTAAAAGGCTCTTAAAAGAGTGTCCAATTATTACTGTGTAATATTATTATCCAATGGTAGTATGACTAACAGTCAAGGCTTACTTTAGAGTGGCCTATTACAATAACCTCTATAAATATGCAATGTACTCTAGAGCTTATCTCTGCACAAACCAGCCACAGGTAGAAGGTTTTAAAAATATTTCATAATAAATAATTAAAATGCAAGACAAAACTACTACACCACAGAGATATTTAAGAGTTCAGAGATCACACAGAAACTTAAAATCATACAGTAGGACAGGTCTGATTTCAAAGAAAAAACCTAATTGATCTTTACTAGCTTTGACTATTCCTACAAGAAATCACAGTGCTAAAACTTACATGTGAGCACAAGGCATAGTGCTGATAAGTTAGAGATCAAGATCAAAATGCTCCCCAGTCTCTTGTGAGAAAACAGTATTTAAACATTACTAACAAACATGTCTCTAAGGCCCTCCCAAATTACATCATTTTTGACACTTAGGTTTTCCCAGTATTCATATTGCATCATCCTAACACCTGGTCTGAGTTCTCAGGCCACAAACTGCATTATTTAGCAATCTAACACCTGCACAGAAACTTACAACACTAGAAGAAATTTCATATGTATATTCTAACAGAAACTAGAGCAATAAATCACATTCACATCTAAATTCTGGTCATAAACTTTAGCCTTAAAACAACGGGCATGAAACCTTCATCCAGCCGCACTGGATCCGAATTCTAACATGAAAGGGTCACAACATGCTTCACTGGGCCAGTAGACTGCAATGTTGTCATATATTTTTCAGTTCCACATTTCACAGTGTTCTTTTAAACTCAAGAAAACATGCCTGTATTTTACATTTATTTACAAATGCCAGAATTATATATCAAATTCTATTTGACTAGGCTGGCAGCCTTCGCCCATCTCTCCCCAATCGTCACACAGTGTATGGCATAGCTCAATTCCCTGAGATGTGAGAAGTAATTGTGTCTATATCATATTATCACACGATGAAAAGAGCAAACACTCTTTCATCGAACCGATAATATCAAAATAACAAATAAGTGAACACACAGAACAGCAAATTTTTTTTCCCAGGGAAACAATCGCTGCTCTGCAAAAAAAAAAAAACAAAGTTTAAACACAAAATGAAGTGGGGGGCTTCACCCCTCACACCACCCAATGTGGGGTCTGTGCCCCCCACACCTCCCATACTTAAATATACCAACTCCAAGATCGCACCATAGTGGAGGAAATGGCAAAGTCCCGAAGATGGGCCACTGATTCTTTTCCCTGGTAAAAATTCGATGTTCCGTGACATCGCTTTTTTCTCATTTTGACATTATCAGATCGATGAAAGAGCATTTGCTCTTTTCATCTTCCGATAATGTGATATAGACCTGAGGTAATTGATACCACATTGCCATAAAGGCCACACCTGCTCCAAATGATGTCCAGTACAAGATCCAGAATGGCTTTCTCTCTATCAGCTACTAGGTGGTGTGCAGTATACAGGGTATTATACACAGTATGTTTCTGCACATCTAGGCAGTTACCATGATTCTCGTGTCTGGCATACATGTGTCCTACATCAGTATTTTATGCTGTGTTACTTTGTACAGGGTCATCTAGTTAGTAGGTACACTCATTGCTACCCACAGAGACCATGAAATATAGGTATCAGAGCACTCATGATGGTATTTGCAGTTAAGTGTTACAGGTGATGCTGTACCTGCCTTAGAGCTGTAGCTGATGACCCCCATCCACAGGTCTCAGACCATGGCAGAGATGGCATACAGCACACTACTGTAACAGGCATGTATATCATTGAGCATGTATTCAGACTGTTGAAAACCCACATCCACTACCTGGTTACATCTCTTGTTGCACTGCAGTATGATCCAGAGACCTGCAGCAAAATATTTGTGGTCTGCAAAATGATATATAACATGGTGCTACAAAATCTGTTACATTAAGGGGAGACTGTAGCTCTGGCTGACCTACCAGTAGTAACAGCAGAGAAGGAGACAAATGAGGAGTCTTAGGAACCATATGCAGTAAGCTCTCATATAAGGATGAAATGGGTGCAGTACTTCATGACACTGGCAAACAGGTGGTATCTGGTGGTCCTCAACTCTTGGCTGTCACAAAATAAGTACACAGTAAGACTTATGACTGCATTAGCAGAGCCAGGCTAAACATTACAGTGCACTGACTGCCTATGCTGTGTGTATCAGGCATTACCATACCCACATAAGCCAGGGAGACTGGAAGGCTTAGTCATCATCATTTGCATAGGTAGGACAGCACAGTGACAGGGGTCATCAATGCTAACATAGATGGAAGGGTCATAGATGGTGCCTGCAGTAACCATGCACATGACTAGGAAGTTCTGAAGCACTTCCTCCAGTGATGGCACATAACTTCAGTGGGTGAAATACTGGCTGGGTGTACTGTGTAACCCTGCTGGGTCAGGACTGTACATAGCTTGTCCAGAAAATGACACCAGGTGCAAGTGTGGGAATGTTGCTGTGGCCCTTCCGTGGTACTGTAGTAAACTGATGGCACCCATGATGCCATCTTCAAGCATGGGTGGTGGTTTCTCAAGATAAGGTTATTGTTGGGTGGGACAGCACTGAGCTGTGGGACCCCAAGTGGCTCACCTAGTGAGGTGTACTCACGGTGGAGCCAGAAGACTGTCAGGTGTGCTAGGGAATGAGTTATTCTGAAGGGGAAGTTCATTTTAATTTGGATAGCTACACTATTTCTTCTAGCAGAGTTTCCTTGTGCAGAAATGCTTGGTATGGATACTTACATAAGCCATGAAATTGGGTTGCTAGCACAAAAATCTCTTGAATGAAACAAATATTTGTTTTGAGATCTCTTTTCTGGACTGTTTTGCTGCCATGTAAAGTTTGCAATGGAAATCTTATTTGGGCCATTTGTTTATAGCAAATCTTTAATCTAAAAGTTTGCTCTGGATTATATTCATATAAATTAAAGCCAGCCTGTCTCTCCAGCATATTGAATACTCTAGTTAATTATTAACCAAGCCTGTATATCGGTATTTGCATAATGTGGGAGAGTCAGGCTTTTTTAAAACAGCTCTTTGATAATCCTTCAAAATTAAAAAAAAAAAGCATGATTATATTTGGGAGAGAACTGCATATGATTCTTGTGACCACCTGTGATAAAAAAGACTCTAATACAATCAATATAATTAATATAATATAATCAGACCAAAAAGGTATTTATGTATAGTTTCATAGGTATATACTACGCTAACGACCACCAGGGCCTTTATAAGTTTAGCTGTGAAACCCAACCCAATTGTCTCCCTGTGCATCATGGATGTCAATAGGAGGGTTATGTTCATTAGGACATTTCTACAGGTTGTGTGTGTGTGTGTGTGTGTGTGTGTGTGTGTGTGTGTGTGTGTGTGTGGGGGTATGTTAGTTTGGGCATTACTGTCTGCATCTGTCTATCAAAGACATAGGAGCCAGACCCGGGGTGAATTTCCAATTTCCCATCCATTGGTCAAGGTTATGCCTAAACAGGGTTAGTGATGGACTCTGTTTAACATGGATGGGAGTCTGTTTCAGACTGTGAGGATCCGCTGAGACAGTAGTGTAGCTACGGTAGGGCAAGAGGGGCAACTGCCCTAGTCACAAAGTGCTGGGTGGACCATCAATTGATCCCACTCTCTCTTTAAAGCATTACCAGCTTTTAAAAGCTGTAATTGCATTTATGGTCAAACCTGAGGAGTACAGTACTCCATGTGTGGTCTAAACTGTAGCAAACTGTGGGCATTCCACCTATTGCATATGTCTGGTCAGGTACATGCCAAAGGGGGCATTATACTCAATGGTGGTTCTGATAAAGGCTGAATAAAGTTTCATGGCACTATGATTTCCTTGGACCTGGATGCCATGCCCTTACTTATAAGTTAGGCGACACAGAATGATTTTCTTAGTACCTTGGCTACATGTTGGTCAAAGGCCAGATTACTATCTACATATGTTCCCATATCTTTGACTACCAGGTCAACTCTTAGGGGTGTGTTATCATTAGAGTACGTAGCCTGGGTGGCAATCTTCCCAAAAGACACTATAATGCATTTCTTGACACTGAGTTTTAATCTGTGACTTTGGCACCAGTCATTTATCTGTGTTAGGCCCTCTTGTAAGGTGTTTGTGTCAAGGGGTAATCTGTGATATCTGCCAGTGTGTAGTCATCTGCAGACTTGGTCAGTCAAAGGCCCTTGACATTAGCCTTTACCTTTGAAAAGTAGATGCCAAGCAGGAGTGGTCCCAGCATGGAGCCCTGAGGTACCTCACTGGTGAACAGTCACTGAGTGGAGGTGGTCTCATCAATCCTTACTTCCTGGGTTAGTGAGTTAAGTAGGGGTTTATGCCCTGTTCAGTGAATTTGTCAACTATACTTGAGTGGGTATTGTATCAAATGCCTTAACCAGATCCAAGTAGGTGGTATGCATCATTTTCCCCTCATCCATTGCCTTGGTGGCCTTCTCAAAGAATTCCACCAGGTTTAGTAGGCATGGCCTTCACTTGTCAAAGCCATACTGGGTTGGTTCTATTGTCTGAAGGTTGCCTAAGTCTTTATTGATCATTTCCATAATAATTTGTCACATGACTTTGCATATTTACTAGTCAGACTAATGAGTCTGTAGTTTCCAGAGTTGGTTGATACTCCGCTCTTGAGAAGTTGGATACGCCTTTGCTGTCCTCCATTGTCATGGTACAAAGCCTGTTTTGAGACTATAGTTGAAAAGTGACTCAAATAATCCTGATAGGTCATGTTTCAAGTTATTAGGGAGGCATCTTGGGATGTTGTTGGGGCCCACGGAGGCTGTGAGTTTGGCCTTAGCAAGTGAGATTGGGACATCTTCCCCATTAACAGTTGGGGGGTTAAGTTCAGGAATCATTGTGCCTGTGAGTTAGAGTCAGTGTATTTTTCCCAGTCTGTAGAGGGGTAGTTAAATTCTTCCACAAATAGGATAGTTGGTTTAATGGTGTCTTCAGTAGGTCTAGGTATGAGCTAAGGGATTCTAGGGACATATAGGGTGACCTATAGCTTCTTAGGTTATGGTATGGGACATTGTCTATGGTGATTTGCATGTTTATAAATTCTGTGGTGATTTGCATGTGGATAAATTCCAGGGCATCGTCCTGTTTAACCTACCTAGAGTTGTACTTGTTGCTAATATAAATTGTGAATCCTCTGCCTTTCATCCCAGTCTGTGCATCTGATGGTCTAAATTTGTGGAAGGTACTGAAGTCTTGCACTGTTGGAGTACTTTCTACAGATGTAAACCATGTCTTAGTAGTGGCACAGACGTCTATATTCTCCAGTGAGAAGAGTTTGTAGAGTATGGAGTTTCTTGTTTAGCCTCCTAGCATTGAACAGTAACATTTGTAGGTTTCCTGGAATTTATTTGCTATGTTGTTAGGTTTATCAACTTGGCCTTGCCTAAAAAGGTTCTAACTGGGTGGATAAAGTTTTAGGCAATATTCAAAAGCAAAGCTCTTAATTTTACCAACAGAATTTGGAACAAAGAAAAAATAACTAAGGAAAAGGCTCCAAATTAGAAGTACATTTTAAATGTTGGCACTGTTATTTCAGAAATTCTCAAAATGATTTTTGGTTTTAGGAGGAATGGAACAAAACTTTGAAAAACATCATGGCATGTCCCTACAAAATAAGGACAGTTGGGAGTTCTGTTCAGAAGCCTAGGGAAGACGGGTACAGACCATCCTGCAATGTGGTTTGTTAATCATGTCCTCTCATGATGATAAATATTGAATCCCCATAGAAAGACACTAGAAACCAAGTCAATAATTGAAGTCAATCATCTTTTTGTTCATACTGTGGCATCATCTTTAGTGAAGGCAGAATGCTGCTCAATGCAAGGCACATACCTGCCTGAGACACATATTCAGCAAGATCAGTAATGGCTCTCTTCATATATTTCAGGGAAGCATGTCTCAGGTCATTGATGCCCACATGGACTATGACAGAATCATACTTCCACATGTGATGCAGGGAGTTGAGTGCAAGTGCACGCATAACTTGGTGGATCCAGGCTCCAGACAAGCAACTAACCACTACCTTCCCCTTGTTCAATCTGGTGATTGGAGCATCTGAGTGTCACACAATAGGGTCCCCTGTGACAAGAGTCCTGGGTAATGTGTTTTCTAGCCTTATGGGCTTTGCTATTATGGTTCCACTGGGTGTAGGTGTATTTTGGTGTTTGGTGTTGCTCTTAGTGAGTGCTTTAGAGATTGTTGAGGATAAGTGTTGCCATTTATAGGCCTAGGAGGTCTTTGAGATTTGGGAAGATTGCTTTTTAGTGTCTCAGCATAAGTTGGTATATGTGTGTGGTAGGCACTATGTATGGTAGATGTAGTGTGTGTGTGTGTGTTTGACAACCTTGTTTGTATACAAGATTTTGCCTCCAGTGAAATGTGCATGTGCATCTCTTGCATACTCTGTTTGTTTCTTTAAGGATTAAATGTCTGTGAACATGATAAAATTGCTGCATTGTCTTAGGATGCCCATAGAAATTGCATATCCATGTTGTCCAGACCTTTATTTGTGTGGACTACTGTAGGTAGGTGGTCTGGGTTATACAGAGGTCTCCTTGGAAAGTCTCAGGGGTTGGCACTACACTAGGTTAAATTGTCCTAAGATTTGATAGTAGTGCTGTTTAATGTGCAAACTAGCTACTCTTAAGTTTTTCTCCATGCAATAGATTTGTTTTAGCTGCAATAATTTACAGGTTTTAATTCTAAGGGTAGTTTTATAGATAAAATTTACTTTCTGGGCATTTTGTGTCTGTACATGGCACTGCTAACCTCATGATATAAATACACCAAAAAAGATTGCTTACGAGTGTAATGCTACAACAAAACAACTTAAACAAACAACAATGGCAAGACAATTTCAGAAAAAAAAACTCAATAACCGTATTTAATCTTTTTGATCCATATAGAAACCTACATTGGAAGAGCAAATACTTACCTTTCTCCCTATCATGCAAAATACAGTCTAATTGATTTCTTTCTTTTGTCTAAACCATGGTGCAATTAACACGTGGAGTTCGTAATTGAGCCAAGAGCCTTTTCAGACAAAAGCAAGAAATCAGTTCTAGAGCAGACTAGTAGTTAGTGCAGAGGATTCAAATTATAAACTGTTAAGGAGCTGCTTCCTGTGGTACAAGGTTTGATCTCCTCATCCTTCATTTACCTGTTGTATGGCCTTGAGCAAATCATATAACCAGACAGTGTTTTGAGGCAATTCATATAATCTGAGTTAGCCTCATTAATCATCTCCTTAGTAACTACATACTGACGTGTTTTCCATAGTTGGAGCCAAGGGATTCAACTCAAAGATAAAATCAAAAAGTCAAACAGTATAACTACTAACTGGAAAATTGTTTCCTCTCTTCTAAAAGAACTGGATATAGAAGTACCGGGAGATTTTAACTGTAATTTAAGAGAAAAAAAAAGAACTGAATAGATATTACAGAATATTAAGAAGTACAGAAAAATTCTGAATTGTGGACATTTGTAAAAAGGTTATGCTATAAATTACAGAGGGCAGAAGACAGAATCTGATTATGTTTTGTATAGAGTGACTAGACAAGAGATAAATGAGGAAAAAGTATGAAATGAGGGAAGAAAAGGTCATGAAGAGGTTAACAGGGAAATTGAAGAAATGTTAAAAATAAAGAATAATTATTTTTTTTGGAAATGAGAGAGAACACAGTTATGATGGTTACAGTGGAATATCTGAATAATTTGCATAATACAGAAATAGAAAATATGATAAACTGAGCAGTTAAACTACTTAATAACAAGGGTATCATTTAAAGCAATATTAATGTTAAAGAGTTTGAAGAAATATTAGTAGATGTAAAAGAGGCATCTGTACCAAAGTTAGATGGACTTAGTTATATATTTAATAAAGACATCAGCCTAAGAAAAATATATTTTGTTAAAGCATTGAACAAATGTTTGTAGAAAATAATTTTAAATTATTATTATTATTATTATTATCATAAATGTAAAGTAATATTCATATGGAAAAAGGGGAGTAAAACAATGATTCAAAACTTCAGGCCAGTTATTTTTTGTAATGTGGATTATAAATTATTAATGAAACTAGAACGATAAAGGTTAGAAAAGGCGATTCAGAAGTAGAGAAGCAAAGGAAATGTTAATTGCAATAAAACAAATAGTAGCTATCATTGTTAAAAAAGAAGACAGAAGGTAGAATAATTGTGTGTGACATATAAAAGGCACACAATAATATATGCATGAAATGTACGTCATTTTGTGGGAATAAGGATTACTTAAAAATATTGAGGTTCCTTAAGTCTGTTTTTGGAAAAAGTATGATCTGATTAATAATAAATGACTGCTTAAAAGAATGATTGAAAGTTATGAATGGGGTAAAACAAGAATTCCTGATGAGTACAATTCTGTTTATAATGACAATAAATGCCATAACTGTATATAGGAACAATAAACTCAGAGAAGTATGATTAATATGCAATACTGATAAACAATTGCCAATAATTGAGTTATATGCAGATGATTTAGTGATATTAGTGAAAAAAAAGATTTGGAAGTCTCTTTTGAATCTATGGGTCCAAAAATGAATAAAGGAAACAGCCAGTGGTTCAATAGATGGTGAAAATAGGTGGTATATATATTTTTCAGCAGTACAAATGACTAAGTTGGCAATTAGATTTGGTAAGAAAAAGGAAGCAAGTCATCAATGGAAATATTGTTTATGGTATTTTAGCATTTGTAGAAGATACTCAGACTTTCCTTTAAGATGAAGGCCTACCTCATTAATTTGGTTCTGTATTTGATAAGAGTGGTTATGTTCTCATATTAAAAGGAAGCAGAATGATTAGAATTATTGTTTGGAGATTTTTGGAAACAAGGTTGAACCCCATTATGAGGGTAAATTAAAAATGATCAGTCCTACAGCATATCTAGCATCATTAGGTATTCACTGTGTTTTTAATGTCATTAAACATGGAGAAAATTGTTTAGTAAGTTTATTATTGCCTGACAAGTACAAAATGTGGAAGCATGTGGAGGTAGATAGGAGATTAAAAGGTTTGGATAATATACCATTTGGGAGATATATAAAAGGGATTAAAATGTAAAATTTGAATAGACATGCTACATTAGTTAGAAAGGAATAGTACAACAAAATAATCAAAGACTACTTGTTGGCTGAAATTTGGAAAGCTTTTTAATAGAAATGCCTTATCTGCTATAAGGCAAAGATAAAACAATATACAAAGATATTGCAAAATGTCAAGACCTTTTATGATGGCTTTTATTGATAAGGGTGTCTATGTTGTATAAATTACATGAAAAAAGAGGGGTCTATTTCAGTTTGTCACAATACAATTGCAGCAAATACTGGATCGTCGACACTCATTCAGTGAAAACCATTTCAGCGATTCGCTGAATTTACCGAGGGCAAGTAAATACTTGCCCTACAGCACAATCCTGCCTTTCTCTCCACTGTAGTGAGATCTTGGTGTTGGTATATATAGTTAGGGGGCGTGGGTTCGATTTGTGTAGCTGTTGGTCCATTGTGCTGTAGGGCAAGTATTTACTTGCCCTCGGTACATTCAGAGAATTGCTGAAACGATTTTCACTGAATGAGTGTCGACGATCTGGTGTTCACTGCAATTGCATTGCAACAAACTGATATAGACCCAAAAAGAGTATATTAACAATGTGCCACTGAAGAACAGGTGAAAATGTTTTGATTTGTAAAAATATAATGCATTTTTTGGCCAGTAATTCTGCATCAGTATCCTGCAAAATTAATTTCAAGTACAGATATCTATATGATTTTACGTGGAAAATATGATGTGCTGGGCAAAACAATGTGATCAGGTATATGAAGTTATTTTCTTCCAAGTCTTTGTTTCATTTGGAAGGAGTGTATATATTTAGTTTTGTCCAATAAAAGATGTGATTTAGGGGATGTATTAAAGAAAATGAAATTATGTTTATGGCAAAAAGATCAGAAAGGCTAAAGATGTATGAGGGATATAGCACTTCAGTTTTTGTGTGAAAATTTTTAGGTAAAAGTAAAAATGTAAATATAGCAAAAGGTAGATATGTGAATGTTGGTCTTTATAAAAAAAAATACACTTTGCCTTTGCTGTCTGCCTGGAATCTTTTATAAGCATCTGAGCTCCCCCTACTCAGGAAGATGGGGACCTTGATTTAGCCTCTTATCTGAAAAGTGCAGCACCACTGCAGTTTTAGCATTGGGAAATTAATCCAAGTCCTTAGTCTGGGATTCAAATCCAAACTTTTCTAATCTTCCAGCATTAAAGGTTAGTGGACTACCTGTTGAGCCACTACAATTTACATTTTCAGATCCAAGAAAACATATACCATCTGACAGTCATATGACAAGCATGCTTTTTTGAGAGTCCCCTTGAATGTAGCTTGAGTAAAAAGTATAGTTCTATAATTAAATCACCCAACTCCATTTCTTGGAAGATCTTGCATGACTGTTGATATTGGAGTAATGTCCTTTTGCAATCTCTGCCTGGCATCTTTTTAACTTAGCAGTTCATTCTGCCCTTTTAAGTGGCTGTTGTATCTACATGGTGTTCTACCAGTTGTATGCATCCTGGTTTAGCAGTGAGCATGTCTCCAAACTCTTGTGATATTTCTCAGATTTCCCAAACCTGGATAAGGGATAGATACTGTGACAGCCCTACCTCATTCACTACAGTATCAGACTCAACTTCACTGTGAGTATCCTCTACAAGATCCCCGTCCAATTCCTCCTTTAACCCATTGCAAATACTACATACTAATGACTATCAGGGTACAGCTTCATTGTGCTAACATGGTAAAACTTATGTTTTTGTCTTCTACCTGGCAACCCCACCATATAATTAGCATCACCTACTTTTCTTGCAAAAGTAAGAGGTCCCTCCCATGTAGCCTGAAATGCATTTTGTTGAACAGGAATAAGCACTATTACCATTTGACTGACAGTATATTCTCATACTCTCAGTATATCAAGACAGTTGTTGCTGTTTTACTTGAGATAGGTGTTCCTGTGCCCATCACATAAGCTCAGTAAGTGCATTCTTGAACTCCATAAATACTCCTCAACAAATTCTTTGTGGGCATCACCTTAAGACTCCCACTCATCATGTATCAAGTCTAGATTTCTTATAATCCTGTGAACATGAAGTAGCTTAAATGGTAAATTAAGTGTAGATTCTTGGGACACCTCACTTTATGCACAAGGAGATGGAGCAGGTGTTTGTCCCAGTCATGTTTAAAATGGTCTGTCAATGCTTGCAACATGATCTTAAGAGAAGAGTTAAACCCTTCTATCAAGCCATTTGTTTGTGAATGGTAAGGGATATTTTTTTTAATTTCTTTATCCCTCTGTACTTCCACAAACAGATTGGCATGTCTGACATAAAATTAACCCCTCTGTCTCTCAGTATTTCATAAGAAAAACTTACCCTGTTGAGCATTTTGCCACCTTTCCTGCTACATTAGACCACAAAGTCACCAACTCAATGTACCTAGTAGTACAATCTACCACCAACAAGCTATACCTCTCATATGTGTTGCTTCGGGTGCTAAGATGCCGTACAATATCCTTGGAGAAACCCCTGAAATGTCTCTTCGTTAACAGGCCAAGGCAGCAAACTAGCCTAAGCTTTGTCTCCTACTTTGTCAGCTTTTAGGCACTGCTCACATGTCTTATAGTACCCTGCCACATCTTTTGCAAGTGTGGCCCATTCAAACTCAGCTATTAGATGAGATCTCCTTTCCAGCACCCTGGCAGGGGCTTTCCCAGAGAAGCCGAGGAGACCAAGATGTATGTAACCAGAACACATACTACTGTCTTCCATTTTTGAAAATGGAGATCACTACATCAGTTTGCCATTTTGGAGGTATGCTCAATAGCTTCCAGACAACATTGAAAAACATATTACCCAAAACCATTCTTTGTCATTTCTAGTTGGATGTCATCTGGCCCTACAGCTCAGCTTCAGTGGATCTATGCTTACTATGGGCTTATCTACATAGGTGAATCCAATCCCACGTGCTGTTTCTGGCTTTGCCTCCTCAGAGGTGAGCATGTCTACTTGATTCAGGAGTTCCTCAGCATGCTTTTTTTCTACCTCCTGATAAAGTTCTCAGCTGAGATCACTGTTTCCCATATATGCTGGGAATAGTCTCAGAATTGTACTGCCTCCTATTGATTTGCTGTTAATTCACCAAAACCTATATGAGGCCATTTGACATAATTTTCCATAGCCTCACCAAACTCAACAACTGGTGTTGCTTTGGCAATTGCTGCAACAACTATTTTCCTGGTTTGTTAATATCTGTTGGTCAAACTCAGTAGCAAATCATCTAGTATTGCACATCATAGTTATTTTTAACCTTATTGCTTCACTTATCAATGGTACTCATCAGTGAGTCCTAGATTTTTCTATGTAAGAAGCACTGGCCACTTTCTGGTGACAGCTCTTTTTTGCCACCTCAAGTGGTGATGTCGTAAACAGAGTCCATTTGGACTCCACAGAGCCAGCCTCTCCATATATGTAGGAGAAGCTCTCCCACCAGTGTAAATTGAACTGATCCAGCATATAATCATTAGCTAGGTGTTTTCAGTACCTCACTACAGATTTGTGCTACCTATTCCTGCCCAGCCACAGCCTCAGTTGTCAGAACTAACTCACCACTAAGGAGTTATTAGTTGACAGCTAACCACTAATTGACCTGAGAATCCAGAAAATGTACCTCTCATCTAATGATGAGATGAAAAATTAAGCACCGACCTTTGATCTTAGGTGCACAGGTACCAGGTACACTTATGTGCATCCTTCTGTGCAGTCACAGTGTTTAATATGGACATTTACTGACTCACACACAAGTAAAAAAAAATCATTCACCACCTGAGTTCAGCTCAGGCAAGCTGTTCCTCATGCCCATCAAGTATCTCCAGCATTTGGCATGTCAGCATTGAAGCTACTCAGTCAAATGACAGGATCAGTAGATTTGTTGAGCACTGTCACCATGGTACCTAAGAAGACCAACTGCTCTAAATAGCTGTTAGGTGCTGATACACAAACAGCAGAGACAGATGGTTTTCTTTTAGTAATGTGTGGTTGCATTGAAATGGCCCTGTTATCAACTGGCACAAACTCAAACTATACTGGCATTCAGCTTGTAGTTTGTAAGTATCTTTAAACGTATCTAGGGCTTCTCCCAGGGGTCATATTCAGAACAGAATAGGTGAGAGACCATCCCTGTTCAAGAAGTCTGGTTGCATAACCATTTCTGTGTGCAGAAATAAGGGTTATACACATATATACATGAATACATACATATATGTGGGTGCACATTTTTAGCTAATCAGTGAGATATTGTTGGGTGAAACAGATTATTTTTGTGCAGCCACGTGCATGATGAAAGGCAAGGATCAGGCTGTCAACATCATCACTGGGCATACCATGCATCTGGTTCCACAGGCATACAGTGCATCTGACACAGCTTGGCATACAGTAATCTGGTGTTATAAGACAACCACTGTATATGGCACAACTGGACATACAGTACACCTAGCATGACAGGGCATTAATTGCATCTGGCACCACTGGACATAAAGTGCATCTGGTACCACAAGATATACAGAGTATCTGGCACAACCAAGCATTTAGTGCATCTGCAACAACTATGCTCACAGTACAATACAGTACATCCTGCACAGCAGGCATGCAGTGTATCTGGCATATGTATTCCCTCAGAGTATCTTAGTACACTTGCAAATTGAATTTTTTACTTAATAGTCAAAAAAAATCATATTTACATACTATAAATATTATTAACTTTTTGCTGAGTAAAATAACTATAAAACAGCTATTTCCTTGCAAGAAAAAAGGAGAATTGTACATATAGTGCAAAAAATGTGCCATTTGCATGCACTTCTGGTTTAATTTTACTACAGTG
>NC_056747.1:1209018751-1209026251 GCF_019279795.1 Protopterus annectens | reverse complement strand
ACCTGGTGACAGGGGCTATATATATAGTTATTGAGAATATACAGGAATTTAACTACAAAGTTAACCAACCAGACTCAAGGAAGCCATAGCAAATTTATCACATAAATGTGTTGAATGCTTAGAAGGAGCATGGAGGACTGCTGCCTTATTTTAACCAATGATAAACCTGAAATTCAGATAGATGAAACTTTATCAGTGCACCAAAAAAAGCAAGCATAACAATTAATCCGTATAAATAGATGTATTCTCTGCTGAACTTGGCAGACCAAGCTTAATCCAAAATGGCATTGCCACCTTACCTGTACAGGTAGTTAAGATGAAACCATATAGAATTTACAAAGCAAAAAGGTAAGTCATAAGTCAGGAAATAAAAAAAGATGTTTCAACTAAGGGTCATTGAAGAATCTAGTAGTGCTTGGAATAGCCCTTTAGTACCAGTACATAAGCCGAATAGCAGTGTCAGGTTTTGTAATGACTGCTGTCACCTTAACAAAGTGCAAAAGGTTGATGCTTACCCAATGCCCTGGGTGGATGAATTCATTGAAAGACTTGGCACTGACAGATACTTACCTACCCTTGACCTCACTAAACGATAGTGATAAATTCTGCTAACAGAGCAAGCCTGAGAAAAAATAATGCTTTATAGTCCTGATGTCATATTCCAGTATAACATTCTACCATTTAGTCTTTGTGGTACTCCAGACACATTTCTGAGGCTAGTAGACAGGCTGATAAGGTCTCCCAGCAGATATACAACTACCTACCTAGATAATGCCATATTATTCAGAGAAGACTGGGACAGTCAATTACTGAAGGTGCAGGCTGCGTTAAATATAATACAATCACCTGGATTAAAGATCAACCTTCTAAATGTAGGCTTGGAATGACCAAAGCAAAATATTTGGGCCATGTAATTGGGAAAAGAGCTGGAAGGCCACATACTGAGAAAGCTGAAGTTGTGAAAAAGTGTCTTGATCTTTTACCAAACACCTTATTAAGGGACTTATGGGTCTAGCAGGATACTACAGGAAATATATACTACATTTTTCCCCTATGACATTCCCTTCCACTAAGCTTAAAAAAAAACAAAGCACCAAATTAGGTCTAGCAGTCAGCACAGAGTATTAAGGCTGGGAGCTATTAATGAGCTGCTTTATATACTCCAGGGTTTGATTCCCTCACCTTCCATTTGTCTACTATGTGACTGAGCAAATCACTTAACCAGACAGTGCCAAGGTTGCCCCTGAACAAGGGACAAAATATATCCAGTTAACAAATAAATACAATTAGCTGGACTGAGGACGACTTACAAAGCCTTTACAACACTAAACGTAGCCCTGAGTTCATCCCCAGTGTTATATACCACAGACTTCTTCAAGCTATTTTTTTTTCCTTTTACAGATGCCTCAGAAGTGGGTTTGGAAGAAATTCTGTCTCAAAAGCATGAGGTTGTAGAACACACTCTGGTTACATAGTGGAAAATTCAATTCACACAAAAGTAATTATGCTATCATTGAAATGGAATGCTTGATAATCAAATGCACTTATTTGGTGTTTTACCCTTCTACTTTAATTTTAGACATTGCTCTTTTGTAGTGGCTGTCCAAGCTGACCAGATGGGCCTTATCATTACAACTTTTCTGCTTTAACAGTTCTTCTTATGGCTGGAATTTTCCACACTAATGTGGACAGTCTTTTCCATTCTCACAGACTGTCCACAAATGTAGTTCTACCCTTTGGAATATGCTGGGGGGTCATGTAACATAGTGGTATAGTTTGGGATGAAGGATGAGCATTATTTTAGCCATAACTAGTTAGCTACTTTAGCCCGAATGTCCAGGATATAGTGGTCACATAGTAATCTGCATTTGAAAAACAGCAAAAGAAGCTGGAACACAGCCACATTGTGCAGATTAAAAATATTTAATCAAAACGTAAAACACCATATAAAAAGAAAGAAAAAATGCATATAAAATAAAGTAAGCGCTTTCACATCTACAAACAGATGCTTCATCAGACCATTGAGTAACTGCCATACAGATATGATATGAACATGCAGTTAAGCTCTACAGCCTATCAGAAATTACCTATGCAAACTCCTAGAACCCAAATGAGGCTTTAAATAGACACATTCATTTAAGACCATGACCTGTCCTTTGGAAGTAATGACTTCTGCGATAGAAGAAGTGACGTGCAATGTTATTGCTTATGAGAAGAGATTACAACAGCAGAAAAAATTTAAGCTGAATAGAGATTTGGTGGACTTTAGAAATGGTACTGTGTTTCATGGCCGAGATCTGCTCTAGGCCTGGTTGAACCCACTGTCAAAGAGATTCTAGAGAGTGACACTAATGGAGTCACCGCTGTGGTCCAGGGTAATATCTCAGCCTCAGCATCCACTTTAGTGTCTGTGAACACCGTTAAGTCAGCTTTCTCAGATGTCAGACGCATATCCGGAGCACCACCTGCCATTGAGATTCACAGGTTTTTCAACAGCTACCTTTTAGGATAAGAGATCCATTGCCCCCGGTGACATCCGCGAGTTAAGGGCGGAAGAGCAGAAAACAGTCAACAGAGCGAATTCAACATTCCACCATCCAGAAAATGTGGAATCCAGAAGCCGTTCACTAGTATGGAATATTTCAGACTTTGTTTTAACTGAACATCAGTTGTCATTGTTAAATAGAGGACTGTCATTTATCCCCATAGTGACATCTGTGATGCCATCACAGGTGTCCAGTCCTTCATTAGAAATGTTATGCTTAAGCTGCTTTTCTCCAGTGACATCCATAATCATGCAGAATTCAAATTTAAAAAACCTAGTTCTTTCACCTCCACCTTACACCCACTACTTGAGGCCTTTCCTAGGTCCTGTGAAAGGGATCTGATTGGGTACAGGGATAACTGTTGCAGAAATGCTAAGTGTTTTGTCAACTTAACCATGGATGAGTGAATGGTCCTAAGAGAATTACAGCACCATCCACACATTGTTATACATCTGGCAGATAAAGGGGGTGCAATAGTCATCATGAACAGGCAACATTATGAAAGCAAAATGCAAGACATGCCTTTGGATGTGTCTATATATCATAGCTTACTAAAGAAGGAGACAGACTTTTATTGACAGAGTGAAAGCAGATTTATATGATTGTCTTATGTGTAGTGTTATTACAGCTGAATTCTATGAATACTTGTGTGTTGAACATACTGCGATACCAGTCATTCAAGGATTACCTAAAATACATAAGCATTTGTATGACCCACCACTGGCACTGATTGTCTCGGGGGAGGGGATGGCTCACTAAGCCACTTTCTATCTATGCTGAATTGTAGCTGAAACCAGTATTAGATGCCTCTACTACTGATTTGAAAGACACAAAGGATTTCTTGGTACCTATGTTTGCTTATGTAGACAGTGCTGGTCAGTTTAATGATTATTTCTTTATGACATTAGGTGTATGTTCACTTTTTACAACTATTCCTAACAACATTAGCTTGGATTTTGTTACGTTATATCTTAATGCCAAATACTGCAGTGGTGGTGCTGCGGTAGCGTTGTCGCCTCACAGTTAGACGTTGCCCATTCGATTCTCAGTTAGAGCGTCTTCTGTGTAGCGACATGCGTGAATGGGCGTTCCTTCGTTGAAGGTTGTGCATTAGGCCCGGCAAGCCAGTACGTAAAAATCTACTGCCAATCATTAGCGGACCGGAGTTCCGCTGTGGCGACCCCTAACCGGGAAAAGCCGAAAGACACAAACAAATATCTTAATGCCAAATGTACATATTCCCCTAGTACTCCTTTTCTTATTCTATTGTTTACATAATTAATATTAGAGAACAATGTTTTCCTGTTTAAAGACAGGTATTATTTACAAGGCTCTGGAGTGGCTATGGGCACGTTCTGTGCCAACTCTTACGCGAACATAGTGATGGTGTATTGGGAGACAACATTTTGTCCTTAATAATCCAGACTTTAGTCAGCATATCAAGTACTATAAGTGATTTGTGGATGATATGTGTCTTCTATGGACAGGTACCTCTGATAGGCTGCATGAGTTTTTGGATTATTTACATTCCAATAGTAGTTTTCGTAAATTCACTATGGAATTTTCCAAGGATGAAATACATTTTTTTTAGATCTTAAAGTGATTAAAAGGATAGATGGTGTGGTTGTTAGTGACTTCTATAGAAAGGCATGTAGAAAAAATACACTATTGCAAAGGATTAGTATGCACCCGGGCTACACATTTAGTAATGTTGTTAAAGGACAGACCATTCAATTTTCCAAGTTGATAAGTGATGAACAACTATTTTCTCAAACTATGAGTGCTTTTAGAGATGAAGTAATCGATAGAGGGTATAAGGAAAGTGATATGACTGGTAAGTTAACAGTGGAAGGAGTGGATAGGGGAAACAAAGAGTGCCCCTGTTTTAGAAAGCATTATATGCAACATAACACTGTTGCATCTAGGATGGGTAGGCACACTCAGAATAGTTGTTCTAGATTGTGTTACTTTTACATCAGATGTCTCTCAGATTTGTAATACTGTGAAGAAGAATTGGAATATCCTGACAGTGAATGACAAGATAAGACAAATTGTTGGGACAGCTCTGTTTTTTACTTTTAAGAATAAAAATAATTTGAAACATATGTTATGTTATGATCAGGGGCGGTCACAGTTAGTGTTGTCACCTCACAGCAAGAGGTTCCCTGGTTCGATCCTTGGCTGGGGTGCCTTCTGTGCGGAGTCTGCATGTCCTCCCTGTGGTCGTGTGGGTTTCCTCTGGGTGCTCCAGTTTCCTCCCACATCCCAAAGACATGCTGTAGGTGGATTGGACACTCTAAAATGGCCCTAGGTGTGAGTGCGTGTGTGTGCCTTCTGTGGAAGGTTGGGCGCCGGGCTGGCAACCCAACACCATAAAACTCCACTGCTAATCATGAGCAGACATGTGATCCGCTGTGGCGACCCCTAAACAGGAAAAGCCGAAAGAAGAAGAAGAAAAAGATGTTATGTTATGATCAGGCAGGAGCTAAAAAGGTGACCTCATAGAGGATAGGCACTTTTAGCTGTAGGAACTGCACAGTTTGCACTTATGTTGAAAATGGGAATACTTTTCTGCATCCAGACTCTAGTAGGTTGTTTAATTTTACTTTATACACCGACTGTTCAAGTAAGGATTTGATATATCTTGCTAGATGCAGGAAATGCCCAGCATTTTATATTGGGAAGACAAACCACTCTCTCAGAGAATTAATACATGAACATGTCAGTGAGAGTCGTAGGGGTGTAACTACAAATGCACTAGCTACACATATTAGCAGTACTGGTACAGTTCATGTTTTTGCCTTTCAGGTCTTGCATTTAATGAGTTTTAATAGACATTTGGCTAACATCAGGAATAAGACAGAGCAGGTAAAAATGCATTGGATCATTACCTTACAGTCTGATAAAGGTCAAAGTCTTAATGAAGGTGTCTCTTTAAAGCCTCATTTGGGTTCCAGAAGTTTGCATAGGTAATTTCTGATAGGCTACACAGCTTAGTTGCATGTTCAGATCAGATCTGTGTAGCAGTTACTCAATAGTCTGATGAAGCACGTTTTATATGCATTTTAACCTGCACAGTGAGGTCGTGTTCCAGTCTGCTTCTTTTGTTGTTTTTGTGATTCATTTTGAAGTGGAGGACTGGTTAACTTGAGACAGAATTTTTTTTCTCTTAATCTGCATTTGAATCTGCACAAAAATCCATAATAAATGTGTAATGGCAGATAGCTACTGCTCTGTAGTAAAAGCCATGTAGAGAAGTCCAGGATAAGAAGGCATTGAAAAAGATCTGCAACTTGGGAGATTCTGTTATAAAATCCTGGAAGAAAAAGAAAAATGCAGGATGTAACTGAACTTCATATAGGGGAACTGTAATCAGTAACAGAGCAAGAAAATAGTGAGATATATTTGGATTGATTCCTTGTTTTACTTTGGTTGCTATATTAACTCGGATTCTGTGACTTGGAAAATAAGAAGTCTGAATACTCCAAAACATCTGGACTGTAATGAATGGGGAATTTAATCTCAGTAAAGTTACTATACCAGTTTTGTTTGTTTTTATTTGTATTTATTTATTTTATTTTACATTTGTTAACCGGGTAGAGTCAGGCTGGGCAAGTAGCCCGTTTTCAGCAGAGACCCAGGGAGATAAGCTCCATAACAATAGTACAAAAAGATTACAAAAATTTTTAAAAGATTTACAAACAATATACAAATCGTTTGACAGTTGCCAACAATCACAATCTACAAAAAGGTGAATGTAAAACAGAAAACATTACATTTCTTAAGCCTTATTACAGACTGTAATATGAAACTCATTAGATATATAACTAAAAAAACATGTTGGTATTTTCATTTGGTAGAAGTAAGACAAAAAGATAGCAGAATAGAAAAGATTTGATTGAAGGCATGAGAAACTAGCTAGGAGTATTACAGGAGCATAGCCATTGTCGAGTAAGGTACTGTATTCCTTTAAGAGTTTTTTGAAGCTATGTTGATCTGTATTTTTTTTTTAATATTATGGGGTAATAGGTTCAACTGTTTGGCTACGTTGAAGGAGAAGAGAGTGTCACCAAAGTAATTATGGGACCTTGTAACCCTGAGTATAAGTTTATTGGATGAGCAATGGGTCCTGGGGTTGGTATTTAGTTGCACTAGGTTGGAGAGTGCAGGTCAGTTTTTGGGTTTGTAGATAACACAGTGGGCAGTGGGTAGATGATTGAGTGATAACAGATTGAGAAATTCAAGCCAGTGTAATTTTTGAAGAGCAAGGCAGTTATGGGTCCTGTTGGGTATATTAGCAACACATTTTGCTATTTTGTTATAGCAAGAATCAAGTAGATGTAAATCAGACTTGTGCAGGTTAGTGAAACATTGAGAACAGTAGATAAGAGTAGATAGAAGGCGGGATCTGGCTGTGGTTAGTCTGGCATTTTGAGTAAGGTAAGGTTTGGCACTATAGGTTTGGCACTATATAGTGCACCAAGTTTGATGTGAACTTTCTTTATTGTGAGTGATATGTGTTTATTGAATGTTAGGTTGTTGTCTTATCGTGACACCAAGTAGTTTTGTTTGGTAAACTGGTGCTATTATGGTGCCATTAGAGGAGTAGATAGAGAGAGGATATGGTTTTGCTTTGGATTTCCTGATGGAGAAGATCATTAATTTTGTTTTGTTTGGGTTTAGGATGAGTTGAAGTTCAGTTAGGTAATTTTAAATATCTAGAAATGACTTTTGCAGTTTATCTTGGAGTTCTTGGGGTGTGGGAGCAGAGCAAATAAGAGTACCATCTTCAGCATATTGAATGATAAAAGCATATTTAGTGGCAGTGTTTAGACTATTTGTGAATATAATAAAAAGGGGAGGGCCAAGGATGGAACCCGGAGGAACCCCAACAGAGACTGGGAGGAGTGTGGAGAGTTTATTATCCCATTTAGTTGCCTGTTGTCGATTAGTA